>NC_048600.1:112044984-112157484 GCF_003668045.3 Cricetulus griseus
ACTCTACAAGATGCACCTGCCTCAGCCTCCCAATGCTAGGATTAAAAGTGTGCTCCACCATACCTGTTCCTCCTGCTTTTTTTTTTTTTTTCCTCCTTGCTGTATCGCTAGTCCCAGGCTGTGCATCCCAGAAACCTCTTCTCCTATCTCCAGCCTTGTGTGTCCTACTCCAGACTCAGCCCTGAGTCCCTTTCTTTGAAAGAGACCAGTCAAGTATTGAGATGGAGGTTGGGGAAGATTCCGGGCCAGCCTGTGGGATAGACAGGCCCAGGTCCTCTCTAAGAGTGTCCTTTCCCCACTGCTTCTGCCTTCTTAGTAGCAGAGGCTCTGGGCAGCAGGAGCTGGGCTGCCCTCACTGTAGGTGTGGATAACCCGTCTCCTTTCCCTCTGTATCCAGGGCTTCTTCCGACGTAGCATCCAAAAGAACATGGTGTATACTTGTCACCGGGACAAGAACTGTATCATCAACAAGGTGACCCGGAACCGCTGCCAGTACTGCCGGCTGCAGAAATGCTTCGAAGTGGGCATGTCCAAGGAGTGTGAGTGTCACAGGGCCGGGGGCCAAGCCCCGCCCAAGGTGGGGCCTGCAGTGCTTCTGAAGGCCGGGGTGGGGGTGCTGTGTGCCTGTGTGCACATGTGGGAACATGTGTGCCGTGGCAGCAGGCAGGCACGGTTAAGGGTGCTTTGTAGATAACCACACGAACCTGTCTGTGAGACTGGAGGGCTCTGTGTCCGGGCCTTGTTGAGTGTTTTAAGCACAGAATGCACAAAGCCATTCCACTAGCACGTCGGGTTGTGCGCCTGCATGCTTGTGCATGGGTGCCTATCCCCAGGATAGCTTTCTTTCTCCTAGGCTTTGCTTGACTTTGGGGTGTGGCTCAGTAGCATACCCCAGTCCCTTGTGTATCTTAGGGGAGGGGCCTGAACTCCAGAGAGTGTGAAGTTTGTATGTGTTTGATGGGAGGCTGCCACAGGACCCCCTGAAGCCATTGTCTGGATAAGCCTGGAACTCAGAGTTGGGAGAGAATCGGGCTTCTCAGATCCAGGAGGAACAGGGGTTTCCAGTTTGGGCTCAGCTGAGGCCCTGACGGAGGAAGGGACAGAGGGAGGGCTGGACAGGGAGAGACCCTCTTGTGTTGAATCATGGGTGTTGCCGTGGTGACCAGTGATTGATGATGTCAGAGATAAATGACGCTGACAGACGCCTCCTTGTCTGCGTGGCCGTTGCCATGGCGCCTGAGCCTTGGGGGATGAGGTGGGGGAGGGGGCCGCAGGACCCCCTCCAGCCCTTTGTGGGGAGGGGTGCAGGGAAAGATGGTTCTGACTAATACACCAAGAGCCCCTGCCAGGAATAGAGGGCTGGATATCCTGCTGCCTCCTGTCATCAAAGACTGGGAGTGCTGGTCCTGCACTCAGGAAGTGGTGACTGTCCTCTGCAGAGTCTGTGACAACTTGGGACAAGCTGGACTGAGACCTTTTGCTAAAAGGCTGTCACTTCCTTCTCCCTTTGGTCCACCTTCCTTCTTTTCACTGCAGAAGGACAGGACGAGGGTGGGGACCCCCTCTCTTCTCACCAACAGCCCCCCTTTCTCTCCCTCCTTCCCCTCTCCCTGGCTGCTCTGTGCCCCGGAGCTGAGCAGCTGCCATTTCAATAGAATTAAAGCTTCCGAATGATAAACGTCTTGTCACAGCTGCAATTTTCTCTTCCCAAATTATCCCCCCACTCTGCCTCTCCCTCTCCCTTCTCTCCCCTGCACTTTATTGAATTTGCAGAATCGACATGAGTGATCTCCAAATTATGCCAGCTCCCCCCCCACCCCCATCCCTCCCTGGACCCCCACCCCCACCCTTCCTTCCTCCCGCGTCAGCAGCCACCACGGAGGCCCTGTGAGTGATTGTGTGTCTGGGGTAATCGGCTGGTAACGACCCCATCGCTTCTTTAAAACCAAGTGGTGTGTGCGGCTCAGCGCCCCTGGTGATTTGTCAGCTCCCCAGCTAATGGGCCAAGAGATTCTTCTGCTGGGGCCCCCATTCTGTGCTTGGGGAGCCCTATTCCTTGCTTGCCCAGGGAGCTGCTTTGAGGCGGTCTCAGGGATCCCCCAGGGAGATTGCTGCCAGGGGAGTTGGGACACTAAGGGTTCCTGGCAGGCACAGAACAGGGACTCAGTTTGCATGACTGCCAGTCTGGATGTGCATTCTTAGAGTATGGGCTGGGGTAGTTTCGTGACAGGGTGCTACACACTGGCCTTGTGTGCATTGTGTGCACTCGTCGTCACCGCTGCAGTCACGGGCCTGGAATGGGGTTTAAGAGGAGTCAGGTAGACATGGAGGGCTAGTGTGGCACATTGCTAATTTGGCATGTTGCTTTGTGTGCGTGCGTGCATGCCTCTGTGTGTGTGTGTGTGTGTGTGTGTGTGTGTGTGTGTGTGTGTGTGTGTGTGTGTGTGTGTGTGTGTGTCTGGTTGGTGGATAGCATGGGCTGAGCCTGGTCCTGGTCCTGAGCTGCAGTAGTCACTGTCTAACCCATCCGTGTCCCCCACAGCGGTGCGAAACGATCGAAACAAAAAGAAGAAAGAAGCTCCTAAGCCTGAGTGCTCAGAGAGCTACACGCTGACGCCCGAGGTCGGGGAGCTTATTGAGAAGGTTCGCAAAGCGCACCAGGAGACCTTCCCGGCCCTCTGCCAGCTGGGCAAGTACACTACGGTATGCTGGCCAGTGAGGGTGCTACATGCCTGGGGCCCCGGCTGCCATCCCCTCCTGCACCTCTCTCCTAGCAGCTGTCCGGAAGTAAAGGCTGGGTGGAGGGCGGGCAGTGAACAGGCTGAAGAAGGAACGGGTGCCGTAGCTGAGGCCCTCACTCTCCCGGCCTCTTCCAGAACAACAGCTCAGAACAACGAGTCTCTCTGGACATTGACCTCTGGGACAAGTTCAGTGAACTCTCCACCAAGTGCATCATTAAGACTGTGGAGTTCGCCAAACAGCTTCCCGGCTTCACCACCCTCACCATTGCTGACCAGATCACCCTCCTCAAGGCTGCCTGCCTGGATATCCTGGTGAGAGTCTGCCCCTGACCTTGGGCCATGTTCCTGTCCTTGTAGGATTTATTCTGAGCCAAACAGCCACTTTCCTGAACCTTTCCCAGAATCCAAATGCCCACCGCCCACATGGGCCACGCTCTTCCTCTGGTGTCTACCTGTCCACCACCTCCTAGAGCGCAGGTGTCTTCTGGTTCACTTGCTCCCTGTGCCTTCCTCTCTCCCAGTGGGGGAGGCAAAGAACAATTTATGGATGTTGCCAGCTGATAATGCTGGCTGAAAGTGGGGTGAAAGCTGTCCTGTCCCCTCCCTGTGAAGAGCAGTGTGACTACTGGGACCCTAGAGAGGCGCCAACTCTAATACTTGGTAGAGGGCATCATGAGCAGGTACCGTTTGCTGGGAGCGGGCAGCAGAAAGGCCTGCTTCTGGGACACACGGTAGCTCTTGGTGGCCTGACTTGTGAGTGGGTGCCAGAAGTAGTGAGACTGCCCAAGCCGAGGCTAGGAGGTGGCTCCCCTGTGATTCCTGCCAAGGGTTCCATCCACCTTTTCCTTCACACATCCTGGGTGAAGAACTGGGGAGATGCCATGTGCCTGTCCCCAGTGCACAGTTGTGGGAGGCACCTTCAGGAGCAGACTGTTCAGGCTGAATGAGATGGTCCTGGGGACAGACCTGCCTTGTTTCTTGCTGACTGGAAAGTCCTTTCCTTCCAGATTTCTCTATTAGGGGGCGGCTACACGGCCAAGATCTGCTGCCCAGTGCAACGGTGATGGACACAAGTATCTGATTAAATTTAATTACAGTTAGACTTAGTTCAGCCCCTAGTTGCATTAGCCACATCTCAAGTGCTCAGTAGCCTCACGGGGCTGGTGGCTACTGCATTGGATGGTGCAGACAGAGCCTTTCCATCATTGGAGAAAATTCTGTCAGCCAGCCAGCCATGCTCTGGCTGCTTGCCAGGGGGGCCTCTGGGGATGCTGGAGCTGGTGTGCCAGGAGGCGGGAGGCGCTCCAGTCTCTGAACCTGTACATCCCCTGCACCCAGATTCTGCGAATCTGCACGCGGTACACGCCTGAACAAGACACAATGACCTTCTCAGACGGGCTGACCCTCAACCGGACGCAGATGCACAACGCTGGCTTTGGCCCCCTCACCGACTTAGTCTTTGCCTTCGCCAACCAGCTGCTGCCCCTGGAGATGGACGATGCAGAGACTGGATTGCTCAGTGCCATCTGCCTCATCTGTGGAGGTGTGTGAGGTGCAGGTGGCTCTCGGGCGGTGTTCTGAGGCCTGGAGGGGCAGGTGTGCTCTCTAGGCACACGAGCAAGGGTCTCGGCACTTGTTCTGTCCCAGGCAACAGACACTCTTCTATAAGGTCAAGAATGAGACCCAGTTAATGTTGGTTGTTATTTTATTGTTCTACTTTTGCCATGTCACAATGGTGCAGTCTTGTCATAGTAATGATGGCTAGGAGTTAAGAGCTGCTGGGGATTCCCACCTTGTATGAGGAGAGCTGTCGGTGTTAGGGAGTGGGGTTCCCATCTCCACCAACACAGCTGCTGTGGAGAGCTTTGAGCTGCCCACACCCCACACCCGGCTTCTTTTTAGAGTTTAAAGCCTCTGTGCTGAGAGACCTCTCTGGCCTGGTGTGTGTGAGCAGCCTTCTGCCCTCTGTGGCTTGGGCAGACCCGCCCCCATGTGGCCATATCTGGGAATGCAGCTGTATGCCATGCCTGGTTGGTGGAGTTGGCTGGGTGTGAGGATGGAGGGGCTCCTGTTCAGGGGCAGTTTTGTGCTCAGACCGCCAGGACCTGGAGCAGCCAGACAAGGTGGACATGCTGCAGGAGCCGCTGCTGGAGGCGCTGAAGGTCTATGTCCGGAAACGGAGGCCCAGTCGTCCCCACATGTTCCCCAAGATGCTGATGAAGATCACGGATCTTCGGAGCATCAGCGCCAAGGGTGAGTCTCCTTTGAGTGGAGAGAGATCCACTCGGGACTGACTTGGGACCTGCTCCCCACAGCCAAGCTGGCACCTCAGGTCTTGGTGTCTGCATGTGTCTTCCTCATGTGAACCTATCTGTGTCTAGGTTATGGCTCTCGCTTTTCCGAGGTGGTTCAAGGCATTTCTCTGTAACAGATCATGTGGGTGTGGTCTCTGAGCGACCACTTGGCAGCTCTGCCAGCTTTGAACCTGTTTCCAGGGAGGAAGGGGACGGTGATTGGGGTGTGTCAGCGTCTGCCGGATAATCCATGACTTGAGGCACAGGGGACAACCCAGGGCCAAACCTGACAAGTGTTCAGAATGTTTTACCCAGTGGCCACACTGCGGGATCGAGAGCTGGCTTGTGTCAAGTAACTGAGCCCTGAGTGCTGTGCCTGGTAGATGCCCTTATGGGTGGCACTGGTCCCTTCTCCCTGTGACCCTCCTTTCTGGGTGAGTCTCACCTCCTCCTCCTTCCCCACAGGAGCCGAGCGAGTGATCACACTGAAGATGGAGATCCCTGGCTCCATGCCACCACTTATCCAGGAAATGCTGGAGAACTCTGAGGGCTTGGACACTCTAAGCGGACAGTCAGGGGGCGGAGGAACAAGAGATGGGGGTGGCTTGGCGCCCCCTCCGGGTAGCTGTAGCCCCAGCCTCAGCCCCAGTTCCCACAGAAGTAGCCCCGCAACCCAGTCCCCGTGACCTCCAAATGGACAGCCTTCACCCCTGCCCTGGCTTTCTCTGCCTTCCTACTGGCCACGTGACCCATCAGCCCTGCCCCGCCTCGTCCTCCCAGACAGAACTGGGAACCTTCTGCCGGGACAGGAGGGAGGAGGCAGTGACTCTGTGGACAGAGGCCTGGACCCAAGATGGACTGCCCTCTTCCGGCAGCCTGGGCTGGCATCAGGCCAAGCGTTGAGCCATGTGAGGACCTGGGCCTGAGCCCCTACGCACCTTGCCACGTCTTCATCACCAGCAAATGCCGGGACCTGGCTCCCTGTCCTCCGAACTCAAGCCATCGCTCCCCAGTTGGGGAACCTACCCCCTGCTTCAGATGGTGACGGGGGGTGGGGTGGGGGGGTGTCCAGGGTGGGGGAGACCCCCTGTACATATCCTGCGTACCAACTCCCAGATATTAATTCTCGCTGGTTTTGTTTTTATTTTAATTTTTTTGTTTTGATTTTTTTTAATAAGAATTTTCATTTTAAGCACATTTGTACTGAAGGAATTTGTGCTGTGTATTGGGGGAGCTGGATCTAGAGCTGAAGGGGTGGGTCCTGGGGATGGGCAGAGGGCTCTGAAGGGCTCCCCTCTCCCTTGTCCCAGCGGATGCTCCCGCCCCCAGCCCGTCCTCCTCAGTTTTCTCTAATACTGTGAAATACTAACTTTCCAAGGCCACCGCCTTCTCCTCCCTTATGCAGGAAACGGCTTCCCTTCTCCTCTCTGTCCAGCCATTGGGCGTGGGCGTCTTGGGCAGCTACCCCTGGGAGGAGGGGATCCTGGCTTTTGGCTCCTGCCTCTGCCCACCAAGAAGTAGGGGAAGGGTAAAGCTAGGGCCCCTTGGATGGGTAGGGTGATATCATCACTGCCCATCAGAGCTCACTTCATCCAAGCCCCAGCCCCACTGTGAAGGGGCTGGCTAAGGGGTCCAAGTTACCCCAGCCCCCAGCCTCGTAGCCACCAGCACCCCAAGGGGCCCTTCAACACACACACACACACACAGATACATACTTGGCCTGAATTCCTTCATTTCCCTGGCCTATCCCCAATCCCTCTCCTGTGCCCCCTCCTTGCCCCGCAGGACGGGACTCCAGGGGGTTCCCTCCCTCCCCCTAAACCCCTGGGCTGGGGGAGCAGGTTTTACCCTGCCCTCCTGCCTGGGTAGGGTCTCACCCCGGAGCCCACTGGTGTACCTGTTACTGCTGGGTTTCCACTGAGATCTACTGGAGAAAGAATAAAGTTCTATTTATTCTACAGTGTCTCCGCCTCTCTGCCTCTCCCTCTCCTCCCTGTCTGGGCAGGGGATGTAGGGAGCCGTCCCTGCTCAGATGGGGGCTTTCCACAGGCTCTGGGCCTCAATGGCTAAGCACAAGCACTAAGTGCCAAGGGCTTGGCAGTGGCAAGTGGCAGTGGCACTGTTTCAGTTGCCCTGTGGCAGGGTCCAGGTCTCAGAACCCTGATCTGGCAATGCCCTCAAACGGGGGCCAGGGAGAATCTCATCCAGGACAGAGGACTCAGACTGGGAAGGGTAAACAGGAGAAATGGCTCTTCCCACAGTCTGAAAAAGGAAGCCAGCCCTTGGCCTCAGAGTCCTTAGACACTGAAGCTACCCAGTGACAGACAAATGGTTACAACCTTGATGTCCATGAAGTCCTGGAGCTGGGTTCCTGGTGCCCTGACAACAGGAGAGTGGGGAGTCTGTGTGAGCCAGAAAGGACTGCCCTGCCCACTTTGAGGTGCTGATAGGCAGTAGCAGAGCTTGGAGTGTGAGCTTTCCATTCCTTTTTGCAGCATATCTCAGCTGAGAGGCCAGTGTCCTTGCCCGGAGTCACACGGTGACAGTGGGGAGGAGGGGTCCCGAACTCAGGATTCCTGCTCAACCTAGCGTTCTTTATTGGGTTCCTGAGATTCCAGAGGCATCAGACACCCCAAGATGTCTCCTTAGCAAGGGAGAACCAAAGGGTTCTGTCCCTGGAAGCCCTAGCCATTACTAGGTCAGCCACTAGGTGGCAGCAGCTGCTCACTTACCTCACTGTCCTAGAGGGGCCTTGGACGGTATGCATTTTAACATACTTGTGCACGGGCTTCCAAGAACCAATATGCACTTGGGAGACAGAGGTAGGAGAATTACCACAAGTTCAAGGCCAGCCTGGCCTGCAACACAGCAAGTTCCCGGCCATCCTGAGATACATAGTAGAACTTTGCCCTCAAAAACAAAACAAAAACCAGGATGCCGTCACATGGCTTTATAGAGCTGGAGCAAAGAGAAGGACAAGTTCAGTACATTAAATAAGTACCTTAAGAGAATAACCCCAGGGAGCGGGCTGCGCTAACAATGGCAGAGTACTTATCCGGCGTGTGTTGGTCTGGACTCTACTGTCCCCAGCACATACTTGTATATAATGAATTATGATCAAATCCCCCCATTCCCACTGCTTTGTTCCTTCCATCATCCCGCCCCCCACACCCGCCCCATCTCCATGTGCTCTTCTTAAAACCTCACTGCTCACTGAGTATACTTTGTGCTCCTGTCTGTGCTTGGGTGTATAGCTACCTGCTGGAGCATCCCTGAAGAAAACTCACTCCCCTTCCAAGGAGCTAGCGACTGCCAATAACTCCTCAGCTATGGGGTGGGACTTGGTGACTGCCTCCCCATGAGGGGATTTTGTCTGGCTTGAGTCTGCCTGATCTTTTAGACTGGATCTCTCACTGAGCCTCAAACTTGCAAATGTGGCTAGACAGGCTGGCCAGCAAGCCCCCTGCCTCACACCAGTGGGCCCAGTGTTTTTAGGTGGATGCCGAGGATCTGAATTCTGAATTCAGGTTCCTGTGCCCACTTGCCAAACACTTCACCACACTACACCCTCTCCCCAGCCCGTGACTTAGTTTTTTAAAGGGTGGGAAGGTAACTTGAGGTTCATAGTCCCTTTCCACAAAATGATAACACGATGTCATTGCTATGACAACCTAGAAGAGGCCCCTATATTGATGAGGAACTTTTGACAGTATCTTCCTTGTGGTGAATTATTGGGCATGAGAGAGGTCTCTACTGATCTGAAGTTCATCCCTGTGAAGCAGTTTCTCAAGCTGTGGCTCAATTGACATTTCCTTCCTTCCTTCCTTCCTCCTCCTCCTCCTCCTTTTTATTTTTTAAAGTGGACTTTTTTTAAAGATTTATTTATTTATCATGTATACAACATTCTGCTTCCATGTATGTCTGCACACCAGAAGAGGGCACCAGATCTCATTAAAGATGGTTGTGAGCCACCATGTGGTTGCTGGGAATTGAACTCAGGATCTCTGGAAGAGCAGTCAGTGCTCTTAACCTCTGAGCCATCTCTCCAGCCCCTCTTTCTTCTTCTTTCCTCCTCCTCCTCCTCCTCCTCCTCCTCCTCCTCCTCCTCCTCCACCTCCTCCTCCTCCTCTTCCTCCTCCTCCTTTTTTCCTGAGACAGGGTTTCTCTATGTCCTGGAATTCACAGGCTGGCCTGGAACTCCACAGGGATCCACCTGCCTCTGCCTTGTGAGTGCTGGGATTAAAATTGTACTCTACCACTGCCTGGCCTTTTTTGTTTTGTTTTTGAGGCAGTAGGGTTTCATGCATAGCCCTGACTGGTTTAAATTCTATGTCTGGAGCTCTTCTCACAGAGCTCCACCTGCCATGTTGCCCCAAGTTTTAGGAATAAATGTGTGCATCACCATATCTGGCCTTTAAAAATGTTTTTAAGATATTGTCTCTTCATGTAACCTAGGTCTAGTAGTGACATTTTGGGTGGGATTTTTTTTTTTTTTTTTTCTGTGAGAGTTTGTCCTGTGCACTCACAATGGTTAAACAGCTATTTTCCATGTTGGGTTTGCTGTGTAACTCAGTCAGCTTGGAATTTGAGAATTTCCCGTGTCACCCTCTCAAATTCTGAGATTACCCCTGTGTGCTCAGCTCAGCTCACTCCACCACACCCACCCTGGTTTTCCAATAGGGTCTTAGGTACCCCAGGACGGCCTTAAACTCACTGTGTAACTAAGGGTCATTTTGCACTTACCATCTTCCTGCCTCCACCCACCAAGTGCTAGGATTACAGCCATTCATCACTCTGCCCGGGGATCAAGCCTGTGGTTTTCTGCTTGCTTCCCAAGCAGTCCGCCGATGTCCCCTACTGAGAAGCTCCATGCTGTGACATGGCCTATCTTCCATAAGCAGAGGGACTCAGGATGACAATGAACCCGTCAGAGATGTGTCCCCCGTGGGCCTTCATGGGGAAAGCTCCCCCACCCCCGCAGGAACTAGGTGGGGCATGGGGGTAGTTAGGGTGTTTCATGATCGGAATTTATCAAAAGCTCATGTCTGGTTATGAGTGAATATGGAGAAGGTGAGCCTGAGGAGGCCCGGACAGGGGTAGCTGGAGCAGGATTCAATCCTGAAGGGGGATTTAAGATGGCAAGAAGTGTTCAGATGGAGTTAGCAGGGCTTGAAGAAGCTGTGGGGGAGCCTGGGCACAGCTGACCCTGCACAGCTTCTGCAGGGGCTGGGGAAAGGCAGCCACAGGAGATGGATGTGCGGGTAACTGATGACTTGGAGAACTGAAAATGCACGGGACAGCAGCTGGTACAGGTCGGCCCACCGGATGGTGGAGCCAGTGATGGAGCAGACAACTAAGGAAGGCAGAACTGTTTCTAGGTTGTTGGTTACCCACCACAGCCATTGCTCACTCAACTCCAGCCACACTAGTCTCTTGGTGGCTTTGGCACTTGCCACCTGCATGCTTTTCTTGAAAATAGCTTCGTGACAAGCTCCTGAAATGTCATCTCCTCAGGGACATCACTCTCCTCTTATCTTTTTTTTTTTTTTTTTTTTCCTTTAATGTCTTCCCCACCACAATGCAAGTGCTGAGAGCACAGAGGTGTCAACCTGCCCACCAACATCTGGGTCGGTGCTGAGGCCCAACATCTGGATCTGTGCTGCATGTGGCAGTCACGTGTGCTGAACAGACTGGATTGAACTGGCGTGTACTTTATGTGGAAAAGTACACACAAGTGAGCGAAAGAATGGAAAATACCTCTGTAATACTTCTGAATATTGCCGACGTACTGAAACATACAGCTGTGGATAAAGCAGGTTAGAGAAAACACCACTTACATGAATCTGGTGGTTTCCTTTCACTTTTTTAATGTGGCCAAAGGAAAATTTGAAATTACATTGTAAATTGGACGGAGTGGCACAGGCATTCAATCCCAGCACTCAGGAGGCAGAGGCAGGCAGATCTGAGTGATTTAGAGGCAGCCTGGTCTACAGAGTGAGCTCCAAGCTCTGTAGAGAGAGACCCTGTCTCAAAACACCAAAACCAAACAAAAACATTACAATTCGTTGTATTGAATGATGCTGATCTTGAACCAGTATTTGAGTGACATTATCTTGAAAAACAGCTGGACATCCACATCTATGCTTGGGTGGAAGGGTCCAGGCTGTAGCCAGATATACCCCCCTCCCCGGGATCCTAGACATGAGCGTAGTGATGGTGTGGACCCTGATAGTTTCTTTTCTCTCCCCAAATACCTACTATATGCCATGCCCGGGAGACAGTGCTGGGACACGGGGTGCCTGACTCCAGCTCAAGGCAGGGAAAGCCCCTCCTTGGAGCCACTTGTCTTCTTCAAGTGAGACCAGAGGCAAAAGCAGGCAGTGGTGGGGGCGGAGTGTCAGAAAGTGAGCTTGCTTCAGACAGCATGTCTTAAACCGGCATCAGAAGTGGGTGTGGCACTTGTTAGGGACAGAGACTTCAGCCTGGTGTGACAGATGGCAAGATGGCCATGGAGGCCTAACCAAGGGGGCCCAGTGTGCAGGAAGCCTGGGAGAAAGGGCAGGGATCCCCCAAGGGCTAAGTAAGGCTAGGTAGAAGGCCCTCAGGAGGGAGATGGATACAGGCTGGCAGAGGGAAGGCAATGTGGGGTGTGGTGGCTGAAGGCAGGGCCTGGGCAACAGATCTGAAAGAGTCTGAGGGGCTGGGGAAGGGCAGCCTGCTCTGTCCGGATTTATCGCTCAGTCCTGGTGTTTTCGGAGTGACCACACAGGCAATGGAGGAGGAAGGCAGGTGAGGGGACAACAGGCAGCAAGGGGTGAAGTAGCCATGCGACAACTTTTTCAAAGTCTGTGCTAGAAGTGCTAGTAGCAAGGGAAGGGGGACCCAGGTACAGCTCTGTCGCAGGGAAGCTTTCCCTAAGGATGGAAAGGCCTCATCCATGTTCAGAGACTACAGGAACAATGGTGGGTGGGAAGAGTGAAAATGTAAGCCAAAAGAACACCTCCACTACTGCCTGGTTGTTTTGCTTTTTGTTTTTTTGAGACACGGTTTCTCTGTAGCTTTTGGGGCCTGTCCTGTAAATCACTCTGTAGACCAGGCTGGCCTTGAACAGAGATCCATCTGCCTCCACTATGGGGCTTGGCTATCCTGGGTGCAGAGCACAGACGACATGACAAACCTACAGGATGATCACTGAACAGGACTCTCCTCCCCTTCGGTTCCTGGGTGCAGGGCACTGATCCCTCACAGGTGGCTGGGTTACATCAGCAGGGAGGAAGCCATTATGGCTACCACTGGCATTGGGTTCTGGTAGTGAATGACAGTGTTAGCTGATGCACACACAGATTGTGTGTGTGTAGGTGTGTACACAAAGCTTACACAGGATGCATGCATACATGCTTGCGCACAGAGCCCACAACGACATCCATGTGCATGGGTGTGCACACCCGCATGAGTACAGGTCTGTACCTCCTGTTTCTTGGGAGGTGCATACTAGTGTGTACCCTCAGCGGGTGTGCACATATATGCACCCGCGCACACAGTCCACAGAGGTTTCATGTGCACGAGCAACCAACCCATCTCAGAGTATCCAGGTGTGCAAGTATGTGTGCACAGAGAGCCCAGAGAGAAGTACACTTCTCAGACCAATCAGGAGACCCGGGAATGCTGCCATCACTGCTGCTTTCGCCCCGGGTAAAACAATCAGGTCACCCGGTGCCCTTGGCCTGTCTACTTCCTCTCCAGGCCTCTGGCATCCTCCCTTTCCGCTGGGATCACAGCACCAAAGAGACTCCCCGATTCAAAACAAGGCAGCCCCAGCATGCTGCTGCAACCAGCGCTAGGAAGCGCGACGCCACCCCGACCCGAACCCCGGCGGTCCCCCATCTTCCGCTGGTGGTGATGGTGGTGTGGTGGCGCGCGCGGGGGGGGGGGTGTCCTTCTGCTCATCTTCAGCTCAGGCAGGGTCCTACACAGTCTTTCGGAAGCCACTTGTCGCTTCTGCCTCCAAGGACCCCGGTGCTGGAGGTTGGGCCTCGGACCTCGCCGCTAGATGGCCAGGTCCTGACGCACGGTGGCCAGCGACGCCTTGCTGTGGCCGCTGCCGCCCTCGCCCTCGCTGTCGCCGGCCGGTGCGCGGTGCGCGTAGGCGGGCGGGCCGAAGGGATCGGGGTCCGCTCGCTGCGAAGGCAGAGCGGGCGGCGGGCGGGCGGCGCGGCGCGGCGGGAGCAGCTTTGCGCGCTGGCGACCCTTCCAGAGCAGGTGCCCCAGCTCGGCCACGCTGAGCAGCGCCGAGAGCAGCCCGACGGCGAAGTAGAAGACCACGAAGACCGTCTTCTCGGTGGGCCGGCTCACGAAGCAGTCGACGGTGTGCGGGCAAGGCGGGCCGGCGCACGCGTAGTGCGGTGCCACACGGAAGCCGTAGAGCAGCGTCTGGCCACCCAGGAAGGCCAGCTCGGCGAGCAGGCGCAGAGCCACACTCAGCAGGTAGCAGCGACGCGCGCGGCGGGCACGCAGGGAGCACGGGGCGCACGGGGCCTCGGGACGCCCGCGCGTGCACGGCGTGGCGGGCTGCGCGCCACCCGCCTCCTTGCTGGCCTGGTGCATGGAGTAGATGACGAACAGCACCGGCGGCGCCGACAGCAGCAGGATGTGGAAGAGCCAGAAGCGGTAGTGGGACACCGGGAAGGCGCGGTCGTAGCAGGTTTGGCGACAGCCGGGCTGCAGCGTGTTGCACACGAACTCCTCCTGCTCGTCCTCGAACACCGCACCTCCCACCGTGGCCAGCACCAGGATGCGGAAGATCAGCATGATCACCAGCCAGAGGCGACCCACGAGCGGCGACTGCAGCTGCACCGCGTCCAGCAGGGAACCTAGGAACGCCCACTCCCCCATGATGCTGGGGACAAGGGAGAAGGGTGGTCAGAGGCTGGGATGGACTGGACCCCCCCCCGCCCCTCCACGCCCGCCACGATCTCTAACCTTGGAGGGCACCAGGGGCCAGAGATTTTGTGGGGTTAATGTCTGAGTGTGATGTAGTATGGAATCCCCTCAGCTATGGAATCCCTTCATCTGGGCATCTGGGCGGGCGTAGAGGGGTGCTGAGGAGGAATTCCCCTCCACCCACCACCTGGGCCTGCTTGGCTAGACCCTATGGTCTCTCAGATTCCAGGTTCTTCTGCAGGGCCAGCCCTTGCCTGCCTCTTTGTGCAAGGATGATTTCTAGGACCAAGAGCTGGAGTCCTGGTTCCAGTTGAGACTCCTGTGAGCAAGGGGAGGGCCAGGCCGGGTGAGCCCCCACTGTGTCCCGTGTCCTTTCTTTCCTTCCTCACCGTGGAGAACGCCTCTGGAGGCTGACACAGAAGCCTGTTATCTTAGGAATCTCTCGCCCTTGACCCCCCCTTTCCTCTCCTACCTCGGGCCAAGGGGCAGGGGAACAGACCCCTGGAACCTGGCAGCAGTTGTCAGGCGTCTCCTCTAAACCTCCCCTGACACACAGAACACATGTCCCCGTAGACCCTTGGTGGCCTCTAGGTCCTCAGACCCCACTTACCCTGGGGCCTGTGCTTAGAGCTGAGCGCAGGAGCTTGGGAGACAGCTGGGACCTGTTCCTCTTGGTCCCTCTTTCATTTTCCTTTTCGGATTTGGCAGGGATGGATGACAGGCCAGGATGGCTGAGAGGGGCTAGCTCTCCCCCTTCTCTTAAAGGGACAGGGTGACCTGCTGTTTGGCTCCACCCTGGGAACAGGCCCAGGGCCACACCCCTTGCTGGGCCCTCCCTTTGCATCCTTCGCCCCCCATGCCCATCCCATAGCCATGGGACGGTCTGTCTAGTGATGGACTGAGGCTAACCAGAGCCACATCTTTATTGAGGGAGCCAGGGGGATCATGGGAACTGTCCCATAGACTCCCCAAACTGAGGTCCAAGTCCACACAAGAGACTGACCCCTTTTGAAGGTGGTCTTGTGAGGCACAGAGAGACAAGTCCTTTTTTAGGAGGCAGCAAACATCTATGGCTTTTGGCTCTGGCTCTACCACACTTGACCTCGCATGAGCCATTTAGGTTGTTTAGGTCAGGATCTTTTGGTCCGTCATCTGAGCCAGCTAAGCTCCAAGATCCATCTTATTTTGTTTGTTCTGAGACAGAACCTCACTGTGCAGTTCAAGCTGGCCTGGACCCTACTATATAGGCCAGGCTGCCCTGGGAGTGTTGGTTCTCCTGCCTCAGCTTCCTAAGGACCAGGACATTAGTTATGTACCACCATGCCCAGCTTAACGTTCAGGTCTCAACCCTATGCCTAGAAGAACTCCATGAGGACAGAATGAAGGAGTGGACTTGGCTGGCTTCTGTGGTTAAACAAGGGCTCTGGTCTCTGCAGCAATTTCTAGATTTCCTGTGAGGAGTGTGGCACTTCGTAAGGTCAACAGCCATCAGAGGCCCCACCAGCAGTCAGGGTTCTCCATTGAGTGGCTTCAAAGATCTAGGTGCATGTGTGCTGTCCTGCAGGAGGAGAGCGAGGAAGATCCACGCGGGTGCGGCCTGAGTGGACGAGGAGGAGATGGTCTCATCAGGGACTCAGGCTGGCTAGTTTTCTGCTCAGCATGCCAAGGAACTGTCTCTCTCTCTTGCCGGGCTGGGCTTCCCCCGGGTCTTGTGTGGGGCTGAGGGTGCCAGGACTGGAGGTGGGCTGTGCTTATTCCCGGCAAAGGGGAAGGTTGTTAGTCCCCATGTTCTCTGTGATATTTCTCCCCCAGTCAGTCACAAAGGCCTGCATGGGTTTCTGTCTGTTAACCAACCCGGGGGGTGGGGGTCCCCAATGGGAGATGTGTTCTCTCCCCATTGCTCATTCAGGGGTCTAGCCCAGCCTGGAAAAACTTTTGGTGAACTCCAGCATGGGTGTGGCCTTGGACATTTCCATCCTCCTGTGGGGTCCCTTAGAAACAGGCCTGGGTGTGGGGGTGCTATCCTGGATAAAATCCAAGAAAACAGCACGTGCTGGGACCCCGCCTTCTGAAAACAGGATGTGAGGTGGGGCACCGTTGACCTCTGTCACTTGCTCTGTCCTCAGCCATGGAGGCTCAGGGTCATGTCTCATCTCTCCTAACTGTCCTGGAACGGTCCCAGCCCAGCCCTGCCGCTCCGGTTTCATCAGCCTGGAAAAAGCCCACCAGACCCCACCCCACCCGACTCTGTGTGCCCGTAGGGAATAAGAAAGTGCCAGAGTGGTGGCTAGGGTGGGGCAAGAAGTGGAGAGCCCATAGTCACCCTGCCCTGTCCCCCGAGCTCCCGATGCCAGAGGAGCCTCTGCAATCTCCAGGACCCAGTCCCCTACCCAGATAGCACTGGGCAGCCTGGGAGGTGTTGCTGACAATACCCAGAGCCGGTGGCACTGGCCCTTCTTGGCCCTGCTTGGAAAAGGACTGGACTGGGAAGCTCTGTGTCCCAGACACCTCAATCTGGCTATCGGGCTGTGGAGCCAGAGCCCTGCAGCAGTCACACGTGGCCATTCGAAGGGGCATGTACTCGTCTGTGCCTAGTAAGTTCAGAGCAGAACTGTAACCCATACATGGCAGCATTTGAAAAAAGAAAAAAAGTTTTTCAAGACAGGGTTTCTCCGTGTAGCCCTGACTGTCCTGGAACTCACTTTGTAGACCAGGCTGGCCTTGAACTCACTGAGATCTGTCTGCCTCTGCCTCCCAATTGCTGGGATTAAAGGCGTGCACCACCAACGCCCGGCAACAGCATTTTAAAAAACAAAACAAGCCACAAACGGCTGGGTAGAATCATTCCTGGCCGAGAGGCCTTCTCAGTGGCATTGCTGTATTTGAACTTAATCCCCGCTTCTCATCCCTCCCACCTTTCTCCTCTGCACCAGTCTTCAGATATTTTGTCTGTTCAGCTAAGTGTGCGGGTGCTATTATCGGTGGGACTTGGGGTGCTTCCTTCCATGTCACCCCCAGCACCTAGAACACTAGGAGCCATTGTAGATGGTCTGAAATATTCCCTGGGTGGATAGAGGGCAGTGAGGGAGGGCAGCACGCTCGGAATATCCCTGTCTCCTGCCAGCTCCTCGCCCTGTTCTCCTGGGCTTCGGTCCAGTAAGCATCTCACTTAGTATCACATTAGAACGCAAAATGTACAGGTCTGGGCAGAGGGCTGGCACCCATGTGGGGTGGGGCCTTGGGTGGGGAAGGGATGGATGTTCTTGGGTCCTTCTGCAGCCACCTTCCAAACTGCACTGCTCCTACACCCTTGAACCTTTTCCACAGCCTAAATCCCCCCTCCTCCCAGGGTACCTCATGCTTGGCCTTGGCTTCTACACTCCAGGGTGCTGCAGTTCTTACAGTTAGAACCCATCCCCCTCTCCTGCTTGGATACCTCCTTTGACTCTGAGATTCATTCATTCACCCTTCCTTCCTTCCTTCCTCCTTCCTTCTTTCCTTCCTTTTTGTTTATTGCTCTGGCTATCCTGGAACTTTCTTTGTAAACCAGGCTGGCCTCGAACTCACAGAGGTCCGCCTCCCGAGTGCTGGGATCAAAGGTGTGCGCCACCACCGCTGTCTGACTCTGGAATTCTTTACTATTTGCTTTGGCTGTAGCAGCAAGCATACCAAGCAATGGCTTAGTTAACCAAGAAGCTAGTGTCTTCCTTGCTTAGGAGGGTAGCAGACTTCACAGCCACGCAGTCATCACCCAAGCCCTACTCCACACTATGTCTCAGCAGACTCCAGGACTAACTAACCTGTATCCATTCTCCTTGAACATCTTTAGCCAGAATGGGCTCCTGTGTCTACTCCCATGGGCAAATGGAGGCTGGGAAGTGTGGTCTATTTTAGGGGGCTGTACACTCAGGAGGGGAGAATATAACCCTCAGGGTCATGGGTCTACTTCTGGTGCTGGCTTCCCACACTGGAGTGGGCACTGGGGTCACTTAGTGTCCCTAGATCTGCCCTCACCAGGTAGGGAAGAGGAGAAGTCTTCCTGGTCTGTCTGGCCTGTCACCTTGTTCTAGACCCTTCAAAACCACTGTACTTCTGAGCCTTTCTTTATGGGCAGCTGACTTCCCCAACCCCTGTCCCTCAGTACCTCAGCGTGAAGGCCCCACCTGTCATAGCCTTTCACCCCACTTTGGGAATGCAACCTTTCTCCAGTGACTACAGCCTGGGCCCCGCACGGGCTCATCGAGTGAGCAGCAAACTTGGGAATCGGAGGCAGTGCTCTGACACTGGAATGCAGATGGGCTTGAGTGTTTCCTAAAATTAAAAAAAAAAAAAATGGGGATGGAGAGAAGGCTCAGAGGTTAAGAGCCCCGGCTGCTCTTCCAGAGGTCCTGAGTTCAATTCCCAGCAACCACATGGTGGCTCACAGCCATCCATTATGAGATCTGGTGTCCTCTTCTGGTGTGCAGATATACACGGAAGCAGAATGTTGTATACATAATAAATAAATTAAAGAAAATGTTCTAAGGCCAGGTGGCGATGGCACACACCTTTAATCCCAGAACTCCAGAGGCAGAGGCAGAGGCAGGTGGATCTCTGTGAGTTTGAGGCCAGTCTGATCTACAGAGTGAGTTCCTGGACAACCAAGGCTACACAGAGAAACCCTGTCACGAAAACAACAACAAAAGTATATGTGGGTGTGTGCATGTGTGCACATGTGTACAAAGTGCCTGTAGAAGCCAGATCTCCCTTGGAGCTGGAGTTACAGTGGTTGTCAGGTGCTCTGGGGGAGGGGTGATTTGTGCTGGGAATAGAACTTGGGACCTCTGGAAGAACAATATATGGGCTTAACCACTGAGCCATCTCTCCAGTCCCAGCCCCTGGAATTTTAAAAACATTGTTTATTATTATTGTGTGTGTGTCCCCCTACATATGTGCCAGCATCACATATGTGGAAGTCAGAGAACAACTTTTGGGAATTGGTTCTCTTCTTCCTCCATGGGTTCCAGGGTCCAAACTCAGGTGGTCAGGCTGGCTTGTGTAGTAAGTGCTTTTACCCACTGAGCCATCTCATTGCCTGACCAATTTAAATTTTTATTTTTATACGTAGGCATGTGGCTTGTGAATGTGTGAGTGTGTGTGTGTGTGTGTGTGTGTGTGTGTGTGTTGTTGTTGTTGTTGTTGTTGTTGTTGTTAGGGATTGGATCTAGGGCCTCATGCAGACTAAGGAAGCAGTCTGCCAGTGATTATATCCATCGTGGGGCTGGAGAACTGGCTCAGGGGTTAAGAGAACTTGCAAAGGACCTGGGTTTGGTTTCCAGCACCCACGTGTCAACTCAGAACCATCTGTAGATCCAGTTCCAGGGATCCGGTGCCTTCCCTGTATTCTTCAGGCTTCAGGCACATAAGTGATGCACATACATATATGCGGGCAGAACACTCAGACACATCTTTCAACCCCCCACCCCACTCCCAAAGCTGGTTTGAGTGGCTGGTGTTTGGAAACTTCAAGGTACAGACATCCAGGTGGTAGTACATTTGGGTAATTCTCGTACTCTGGATGTTGAGACAGGAGGATTGCAAGCTCTAGGCCATCCTGGATCATAGAGCAAGCCTGTCTCAAAACAAAAGAAATCTGCATCTCTTTGTGTATCTATGTATACAAGCAGTCACAATCACTGTATTTCTGCCTGGTCCTGGCCGCCATTACCCCAGGCTTACTTTACTACCCGGTACTTGGTTTGGTCTTGAGAGCACTCTGAGGTCTTCTCCAGCATCTGGCCAGGAGGATGCAGACAGAACCACAATCTGGTCAGCCCAAACCAATGGCAGCCATGCCTTACCTGGAAGCAGCTCTCCATCCAAAGGACTGAGCTTGAAACTGGTCCTAGAAAGTTATCGGAGTCACTGGAGTCAGAAGGCAAGGTCACCTGCAGACCAAGCTTTGTCCTTTCCTCTAGCTAAAGTGACATTTACTGGTATACTTTTTAATTTGAACTGGGGCAACCTGAGGTAAGTATAACATTTTACACCAAAGAAACACATCTGATTCTCAAGGAAAAATTTAAGTATAAATGAAACCTGTATTTGGAAAGACAGCTCTTCAGTTTGTAGACTTAAACATGGGACCTGATGAGCCCATTGCCAGGAATTCCACCCACTGTTGAAAAAAAAAAAAAACCCAACGTGAAATGGGTACATACTGTACAATTCACAACAGCTTTACTCAAAATAGACCCAAGCTGGAAACAATCCAATTGTCCATCAGTAGGTGAATGGATCAACAAACCCATATCAACAAACTCAACAATAATAAAAAGAAACTATATTTTTTGTCTGTTTTGAAAAAGGAACTACTGATACATGCAATGTGGGTACATTTTAAATTTTATTTAAAATTTTTATTGCATTTTGAAGGCTTGGCATTTACCACCATACTGTGTGTGTGTGTGTGTGTCAAACAAAACTACATATATTTTGATTTGAAACAGAGTTTTACTATGTAGCCCTGGCTGGCTTAGAACTCTGTAGACCAAATTGTCCTCAAACTCACAGACTTGCACCACCACTGCCTGGGTTGTTTTATGGTTTTAATTTTATGTGTATGAGTGTTTTGCCTGCATGTTTGTCTGTGTACCACGAGTGCTTGGTGCCTCAGAGGGTCAGAGAAGATATTAGATCCCTGGAAACTAGAGTTACAAATGGATTTGAACTGGAGTTATGGGTGGTAGTGAATTATCATGTAGGTGCTGGGAATTGAACCCTGGTTCTTTGAAAGAGCAAAAAATGCTCCTAACCACTAAGCCATCTCTCTAGCCCCTAATATTTTTATTTTTTAAAAGTCATTACTGTGGGTGAGAATGCATGTGTCATGGCAAACAAATTGAAGTCAGGGCACAATTTTGTGGAGTTGGTTCTCTCCTAGATTTTCAAGTTTGATGGTTGGGGACAAGCTCTTTTACCCACTGAGCCATCCTCTAGCCCCTAACAATATGAATAAAATTTAAAGCATCATACTAAATAAAAGGAGCTAATCACAGAAACAATGACACTGTTATTCCATTCCTGGGAGGTTTGTGGAACAGGAAAAAGTGACCTGTAGCTGTGGAAAGCAGACCCGTGACTGAGCCCAGAGACTGTTTAAAGAGGCACGCTAGAAACACAGAGGTGACACAAAGCCTTCTAACGGCCGGATGTGGTGGCACATGTCTGAGGTAGGAAGATCAAGGCCAGGCTGGGCTAAAAAGCAGAAACCCATCTCAACAAACAAGAAAACCACCTTGCTTTCAGTTCCTAAGAACGTGATCAGTTCCTGAGTCACCTCTCAAGCTGTTAAGTGTGTCTGAGCTTCGTGGTTGTGCTCGCCTTTAATCTCAGGCAGAGGCAGGTGGCTCTCTTGTGAGTTCCAGGACAGCCTGGTCTACAGAGAGTTCCAGGACAATCAGGACTACACAGTGAAACCTGTCTTTAAAACACCAACACCCTCCCCTCAAATTGCTTCTGAGCCCCACAGTTCTGGGGTGTGCTCAATACTCTGTATTTTCTTTCTTTAAAAAACAAAAAACTGGCTGGGCGTTGGTGGGGCACGCCTTTAATCCCAGCACTCGGGAGGCAGAGGTAGGTGGATCTCTGTGAGTTCGAGACCAGCCTGGTCTACAAGAGCTAGTTCCAGGACAGGCTCCAAAGCCACAGAGAAACCCTGTCTCGGAAAACCAAAATAAATAAATAAATAAATAGATAAATAAAACAAAAAACTATTTATGTATATGGGTGTTTGGTCTGCAATTTGTGCACCATGTTTGATCAGCACTGGTGGAAGTCAGAAGACATCAGATTGAATCTGGTTCCTGTGTTTTCTTTTTGGTTTTTTTGAGACAGGGTTTCTCTGACTAACAGTTCTGACTGCCATGGAACTCAATTTGTATACCAGGCTGGCCTCGAACTCTCTGAGATCAGCCTACCTGGGCCTCCCAAATGTTGGGATTAAAGGCATGCACCACTACTGCGAGGCAACCCTGGGTCCTGTGGAAGAGAACACTGAGCCATCTCTCCAGCACCAACACTCTGTACTTCAAAGAGGCTCCTAGATGATGTGGTGACTCTGGTCTAAGGGCCACTCACTGAGAGGAAGCTTTTCAAAGTTAAGTTCCAGTGTTATGCTGGGTGTGGTGTTGTGTGCTAGTTAGTAATCCTGGCATTTGGGAGGTAGAGGGGAGACTATCAGGAGCCAAGTTCATCTTTGGCTGCTGTGCTAGTCAATTTAACACAAAGCTAGGAAGAGGGAACCTCAACTGCCTGTAGGCAAGTCTAGGGGGCGTTTTTTATTTTTATTTTTTAGATTAATGGGATATGGGAGGGTCCAGCCAACTATGGGTGGTGTCATTCCTGAGAAGGGGGTCCTTTGTTGTATAAAAAAGGTAGCTGAGGCCGGGCTTTGGTGGCACACGCCTTTAGTCCTAGCACTAGGGAGGCAGAGGCAGGTGAATCTCTGAGTTCGAGGCCAGCCTGGTCTACAAGAGCTAGTTCCAGGACAGCCTCCAAAGCCACAGAGAACCCCTGTCTCAAAAACAAAACAAAACAAGAACAAAAAACAAACAAACAAAAAGGTAGCTAAATGTGGGCCTAAGAGCAAGCCAGGAAGAAACACTCCTCCACTGCCTCTGCCTTCTTCAGGTTCCTGCCTGGTCTTCCTTCAGTGATGGACTGATCCCGACCTGGAAGCCAAACAAACCCTTTCTTCTCCAAGTTGCTTTTGGTCACTGGTGTTTATTATAGCAATAGAAGTGAACACCAGCATGAGGATGTTCTTGTGTTATTAAATATTCAGGAGAAAATGTTTAGTGGCTGTATAACACATTAGAAATGAGAATGAGGATATATTGTTTATTTTTTTCCTGAGACCTGGTCTTACTCTGTAGCTCAGGCTGGACTCAAAACAGATCCTCCTGTCTCAGCAGTGCTAGTATTCAGGTGTGAGCTACCTATGGCTCAATTTAGCTAATTCTGTTGCTGGACATCAAGGCTGTTCCTAATTTCCCACCTGTGTTAATAATGCTTTAATGGATAACTTCTGCTTATGAGATGGTCTGTCTTTGAACTTGAGTTACATGCCCAACTCAATGAATGGTTTGGGATTCACTTCTTTGAGACAGGGTTTCTTTTTTTTTTTTCTTTTGGTTTTTCGAGACAGGGTTTCTCTTTGGAGCCACTCTGTAGACCAGGCTGGCCTCGAACTCAAGAGATCCACCTACCTCTGCCTCCCTAGTGCTGGGATTAAAGGCCTGCGCCACCAACACCTGTCCCCGAGAGAGGGTTTCTCTGTTGCTTTGGAGCCTGTCCTGGAACTCAATCTGTAGACCAGGCTGGTCTTGAAAGACCCCCCGAAGAGGTACTTTCGTAGAGGGAGACCCGCACCCAGGAATCAGCGAGACCACAAGCTTGGATGCAAAACCGCAAGAGGCTTTATTGGAGATACGGGTACCCGGGCGACTTAGCTTCTGTGAGGCCAAGCGCCCCGAGCCAAGGGAAAGGGGTCCTTATATAGGGAAAAAGGCGCAAGCTAGGAGCAGGGATTCTATTGGATAATTCTAATGAGGCATTGTACAGAGCTATTCCCATTGGTCAATGTATATGAGGCGCTATACAGGGTTATTCAAATGAGGCAAAGTACAGAGTTATTCAAATGAGGTGAAACATAGAGTCTTTCAAATGAGGCGAAATACAGAATCATTTCTATTGGATGGTTCAAATGAGACACAGAGCCATTCCAGATCAGCATATTCTCAAGGTCTGGTGTCTGGTACAACAGACTCAATTCCCCCTCCCTCGGCGTCCAGATGGCTGACCTTGGGGGCGGAGACCTTGGGACGGAGTGTTTCTCATCGGGCGGGGGCTCAGGGGCAGGGCTCCAGGCCGGCTTACTTGGTGTTTGTTCTCGTGCTGGCCCACCTGGTGCTCGTTCTCGGGCTGGGCGTGCGGCGGGTGGCGGGGGAAGTGGAAGCCGCCGGGGGTGGGGGGTGGGGGGGTGGGGGTGGGTGGGGATCGGGGAAGCCGCCGACAGGAGGAAGAGGAGACAAACTTAAGAAAGAAAGGGCTAAGGAGCCCTTTCTTTCAGTCTTTCAGTCTCAACTCACAGGATCTGCCTGCCTCTGCCTCCTGAGTGCTGGGATTAAAGGTGTGCATCACCAACACCCAGCTGGGACTCATTTCTTAATGATTTTTTATTACTCTTAATTGTTCCTGTTGAGGCAAGTATGTACATGAGTGCAGGTATCCCAGGCTAGAGGTGGTAATCTCCTGGAGGTGGAGTTACAGGTGCCGATGAACGTGTGCAGGTGCTGGGAATTGAACACCCCTTTAACTGCTGCACCATCTCTCTAGCGCCAGAACACATTTCTTTGTTCATCTATTTATTTTTGAGATGCACTAGATTTAGAGCTTCTTGGCACTAGCGACTAGGTGCTAGGATCACAGGCATGCATCACCACACCTTGCTCTCGTTTAGACAATTTACCAAAGTGGAATTACTATGGAAGTTTTAGATATTGGATAGGTCCGAATAGTTGATCTATCACTGTTTTTATTTTGTTTTTGGTGTGTACATTAAGTACATTATATCCTCATGTGTTTGAGTGGGTGCATTCACCTGTATAAAGGCCACAGGATGTTTTTTATCATTCTCCAGCCTAGTTTTGGAGACAGGGTCTATTCACTGAATCTGGAGCGAAGTTGCAGCTAGACTGGCCAGTGAGTCCCCTGGATAGTCATGTCTGCCTCATGTGGTGAGGTTTTGAATCTCTTCTCTCAGTAACTGTAATAAATATTTGTGTAGTGCTTCATATATACAGGAAGAAAAAAAACTCCTCTAAATGTCTGTAACTACCAAATTTATTGATAGATTTAAAGGAATTCCCTTGAATGTTAGTAGTACCTTGAGAAATAGTGGTCAAGCTACTAACTTCTCTAGTCAATAGCACGTGATCTGAGTTTTCTTTTATGAATTTGTGGTTTTCTCCCACCAAACTGGGTTCCACCTTTGCCTTGAAGCTGCTTCTCTATACTCAGCAGAATCACAATGTCAGCAGGTACAATTGCTCTTAGTATTTACCATTTCTCATCCTATTTGATTGTTTGACAATAACTTTCCACTTTATTTTTGGTTTTCAAGATAGTTTCTCTGTCGATTTGTAGCTGGTCCTGGCACTCACTCTGTAGACCAGGCTGGCCTCGAACTCACAGAGATCCACCTGCCTCTGCCTTCCAAGTGCTGGGATTAAATGTATGTACCACCACTGCCCAGTAACTTTCCACTTTATTGTTGAAACTTTACCAAATATCTTTTTGTAAAGATCCAACTCAGGAAGTCAGGCTTTCCTGGCCATCTCAGTCCACCAGAAACACATCATCTTTCTCTGGTTTTTCAAGACAGGGTTTCTCTGGGTAGCTTTTGGAGCCTGTCCTGGAATTCCTCTGTATACCAGAAAAAATTTATCTTATCTTTTGACATTAAACATTTAGTCGTGGGTGGGGTGGTAGCTTTGGTGTAATACTCAGAGCACACGCCAGGCTCTGGGCTTAATACCCATCAAGAAAAGTAAAACTCTGGATCTGGAGTGAATTTATGTTAGAGGTTAAGAAAGGAATTGGATTTACCACTCTTCTAAATGGATTAACCAGTTGCTCCAATAGAACTTTACTGATTCTATCAGGTAGTTGACTAGGCTATCAAAATGGCTAAAGTAGGCATCTTTTTAAGATATATTCATGTTTTGTTTTTGAAAAAGGGTCTCATTATCCCAGGATGGTCTGGTGCATACCTTTAATCCCAGCCCTCAGATGCAGAGGCAAGTAATCTCTGAGTTTGAGGCCAGCTTGGTCTACAAACTGAGTTCCAGGACAGCCAGGACCACAAAAGAAACCCTGCCTCATAAACCAAAACAAACAAAAAACCCAAACCACCAAATCAAACCAAACCAAAATAACCCCCAAACTAAAAACCCCCCCCCCCCCAAATCTAGGCCCAACTAGGTTACACTGCCACTCTTTGGGATACTTTACCCAACCAAAGGCTGTCATATTCCATATGGTGCTATGGAATAATCCTCTGGTATATTGTAAAGATTTGTCACCAAAATTAGTTTAATAAAATGTAGATTGGCCAGTAGCCAGGCAGGAAGTATAGTTGGGGCAACCAAACTAAGGATGATGGGAAAGAGAAGGGTGGAGTCAGGAGATGCCAGCCAGACACAGAGGGAACAGGAGCTAAACATACCAGGCTAATGAAGGCACCACCAGCTGGGCGGTGGTGGCGCACACGTTTAATCCCAGCATTGGGGAAGCAGAGGCAGGCGGATCTCTGTGAGTTCCGAGACCAGCCTGGTCTAAAAGAGCTAGTTCCAGGACAGCCTCCAAAGCCACAGAGAAACCCTGTCTCAAAAACAAAACAAATATAAAAGAATAAAATAAAAAAAATTTATGTTGCAGAGCATAAATAAGGTATATGGGTTAACTTAAAATGTAAGCGCTAGTTAGTAATAAGCCCGAGCTATTGGCTGAGCATTTACAATTCATCTTCAGCCTCTGAATCAGTTATTTGGGACAGGGCAGTCTGGACAGGAAACATTTGCTTACAAGAGGCTATATTTTTGGGCTGTGGAGAGGATGTAATGTGGGTTAAGATAAGAGGAATGAATAGCTTACAATGTTTAAATATTTATTAATGTACAAAATTGTTGGAATAAGCTATATAGAAAGACATATTAAATATTTACAAAACACATTGATAACAGCACTTAAGTAACATACAACAGCACAGAATGCTTTTGGCGTTCACAAGTTGGAACTCTGTACACTTGCAATGGACCACATTTCACAATTGAGCATGCAGATGTAAGTCTGAGCACTTCTGTCTCCTCCCTGTGATCTCATGTTCGAAAGGTATCATAAGGAAAGTCAGGATGCCACATAACCAGACTAACTCTCTTTTTCTTGCTACATGTACTGAGATCATGGAGACACAGTCAAGATGACTTTCTTCAGACTCTGATGATGTTTAAAAGAGTTATGAGTAATTTTTTATGGCTGAAACAAAAATGCATCAAATCATAGGTTGAACACTGTATCCATACTAGAACTGTCTAGTTCTATGTGATGGAATTCTACCTACACAACTGAAAAAGAAACACCTTGCTACCTCATTCATATCTTAGTAGACATAGGAAAGGAGGTAGAGGCACACTTTTGAAAACATACCCATTTTAGCTTAACATATGATCAATAAATTCTGTCATGCTGAAGTGAGCATATAATTATGTGGAATCCAAAAGAATCTCAAGCAAGATTTTAGAGACCAAAGAAATAGACACAAAACATAGATAAATCAGAGAAGAAAACAGTGTCATGAGATGGTCATCACTGAGACAGTATATAGAATATAAAGCTGATGGCCACGTAGGATAGTCTTATAAAAAGTCTTCCCCAAACTAAATTCAGAGGGGGTTAGAGAAGAACTTCAAATAACTTTAAAATGAACGGGGCTCAGTAAAACCATTGCTAAAACAATACTCTCCCCATCAGAAAAGATCATCATCATCTGACTCCTCCAGGTATTTGATAGGCTTCTTTGCTCGTCCAGATTTTGCTCGAGGAACCATAGTTTCATCTAAGTCCACTCGGAAATCCTGATTCTCTCCCTTGGATTTCTAAAAAGAGAAAAAATGCAAGCAATTTGCATATAGGGTCATTCCACATCACTCCAGACTTCACCAGCACCTCCTACTAAGTAGTAAGAAAAAGGTCCAAAGCAACTGTTCCACTAACTGATAGATTTAACTTTCCTACAGCTAAATTACACATGGTACAAAATAACGAATTCTGAGGTTTAAATTTAATTCCTTAAAAATATGCAAAATTAAGAGCAAATCCTAAGTTGGATATTTCAAGTTTCTAGAGCAAAAGGATTAAGTAGCAATAAATACCTTGCTTGCAGCAACTTTGGAGACTACTTTCTCAAAATCAGAGTCAGAATCATCAGAAGAGGACTGCTTCCTTTTGCGGCTGTTCTTGGCTTTGGCAGGCACAGGCTTTTCAGGGCCATGAGCATTCAAGGCTGAATCCGATTTGCTTCCTTTTGGTACAGCTCTCTTTTTGGTACCAGCAGTGGATGTTGAAGACTGGCCTGTAAGTCAACATGAGTACTGGTCATAATCACTCTTTGGTGAGTTTTCTCATTGTGAACTATCTTGAACATCACCTTCTTTTTTGAGACAAGGTCTCACAATGACCTAGAGTTCCTAATTAAGCTGGACTGGCCAGCAAGAAAGGCCCCAGGGACATTTACCACTGCACCTGGTTTATGCTGTGCTGGGGATTGATTCCAAGGCTTCACAAATTCTAGCCCAGCAATCTACCAACTGAGCCACATCCCCAGCTTTGATTTCTAAGTTATCCCCCCCCTCTTTTTTGGGGGGATTTTTCTCCGTGGCTTTGGAGGCTGTCCTAGAACTAGCTCTTGTATACCAGGCTGGTCTTTAACTCAGAGAGATCCACATGCCTCTGCTTCCTGAGGGCCGGGATTAAAGGTGTGAGCCACCACCACCTGGCTTCTAAGTTATTTTATATTGGATTACTTCCAACTGCTTATAAATTCTTTCCTTATGTCATAGAGATGAGCTAGATAATGTCTGGAATCTGAGTAATGCCCTGATTTCAAAATACTTTTGTTTTTGTTTTTCGAGACAGGGTTTCTTTGTGTAGCTTTGGAACCTATCCTGGCACTTGCTCTGGAGACCAGGCTGGCCTCGAACTCACAGAGATCCGCCTGCCTCTGCCTCCCCAGTGCTGGGATTAAAGGCTTTTGCTACCAATGCCCTGCTCAAAATACTTTCAGAGTGATCCACCTGCTTCTGCCTCGAGAGTGCTGGAATTAAAGCTATGTGCTACCATTGCCTGGCTATTGATTATAATTATTTATTGGAGTCTTGCCTATATGAGGGTGCTGGTTCCCCTGCAACTGGAGTTACAGACAGTTGTGAGCTGCCATGTGGACGCTGGGAATTGAACCCAGGTCCTTTGGAAGAACAGCCAGTACTCTTAACCACTGAGCCATCTCTCCAGTCCCCACAACCTTTTATTTTTTATTTGATAATGATGTAAAAGACACCACTTCCATTAGGATACTGTTTAGTTTCATCATCATCAGTAGACATTTTCAAAATAAAAACTTAAAACTGTCTTTTCCAAGTCAGTTAATCCAGTAATCAACCTTCTAACAGATCTAGGCTTACTTTTGGTGGCTGTCTTCTTCACTGCCACAGTCTGTTTGGAAGATGGCTTTAACTGTTCAGTGTCAGCTGGCAAGTCAGCAGCAGGAGGGCCTGGAGAAGCTGGCACACTGTCCTTTTCATCACTTTCAGGGTCACCTATTCCAAACAGGAAGGGAAATGGTCACAAAATTTAAAATATTCCACCTGCAACTCTGTCCCTGACAATGGATTCCCATTTTAACTAACTTTCTGGGAATATTTTAAATACCCTTAGAATTTAGCTGAATTTTAAATTCTTAGTTTTTGGGGGACAGAGCTTTGCTGTATGTAGCACAGGTTGGCCTTAAACTTGCAATCCTCTTGCCTCTAAGTCGAGTGCTAGGACCACAGGTGTGTGCTGTTGATTGAAGTTGGGTCCTCACACTTGCTTAGCACACATTTACTGAGACTCCCAAGCACCTAATCATTTTCCTCAGATACATACCAGACATGGCACTCTTTTGTGGCTTCAGTGCTTTCTTAGTATTTCTAAAAAAAAAAAAAGAACACACATAGAGAAGGCATCCTGACAATCAACCATTTCTACATGTGTCAAACAAAGATCAATAATACACCAACGACTATCAAAATAGTCACAACTAAATTCTGTGTTGATAGAATTCTTACTTTTGGGGAATTTTGGTCTTAGGTGGAGTAGTATCTAGTGGGAAAAAATCTTCATCTTCATCCTTTCCATCAGAACCTGAGAAATCTTCATCTGAATCCAAATCCATCGTGAATTTGGCTTTTGCTGTTAGGAACCAAAGAGGATACAGACATTTAAACACAGGCTGACTTAACATTTTGTTTTTCAAATTTGTGTTTGTGTGTGTGTGTACTCGTGTGCCATCATAGCGCTCATTTTATTTTATGTGCATGAGTGTTTTGCCTGCATTTATGTTTGTATACTATGTGCATTCCTGATTCCCATGGAGGCCAGAAGAGGGAGCTAGATCCTCTGGAACTAGAATTACAGACAGCTGTGAGCTGCCATCTGGGTGATGGGAATCGAACTCAGATCCTCTGGAAGAACAGCCAGCGCTCCTAACCACTGCGCCATCTCTCTAGTCTCTGACTTAACATTTTAGGAATATATATATGCTTCAGTTTAACTACAATTTTTTTTTGAGACAAGGTTTCTGTGTAGCCCTGGCTGTCCAGGAACTCACTCTGTAAACCAGGCTGGCCTCAAACTCAAAGAGATCCACCTGCCTCTGCCTCCAGAGTGCTGGGATTAAAGCTGTGCATCACCACCACACACCTAAGCTTCAGTTTAATATCGTAAAAGATGCTTCAATTTTTCAAAATTTGATTTGCTGTACTAACAGGCAGCAATTTTTGGAATTAAGTACCCTGATGTTAATTGGCCATTCACATCTTATAATCAAATACAGAACATGCTAGCTTACTTGCAGCTCTTCGTGGATCCTTTTCTCGTGGAGGGACATCAACATTACTTTCATTACTGCTCATATCTGATTCAGAATCAGACCAGGGGTTTCTCTTTTTCCCTTTTTTGATTGGCTTAAAAGCCAATGTAGTCTGCTTCTTTGTCATGGCACCTACAAAAGAGATAGGGAATTTACACTTTCCTCTCTGTGTGTTTGTGTGTGCGCATTCTGACTGAGTGCACTTGAGTGAAGGTCAGACAACAATTTATGGGAGTTGGTTCTTTCCTTCTTCCATATGGGTCCTTGGGATCAAACTCAGGTTGTCACCCTTGGTGGTAAGCTCCTGCACATGCTAATTAGTTATGTTAATTATTAATATAAAATTAATTATATTAATAATACTCTGGTTTTTTCATCATAACCTACATACTATAATGGTGCTGAGGGTACAATCATGAATAGAAATAGAATGCATTTTCTGTTCCTATAGAGTACAGAGTTTGGTCATTTAATCCTATAAGTGCTGTTTTTATAGTAAATAATGTGATACAAATGTCTAAACATCAAAATTCCTTAAGCAATAGATGCCTGAGCTGAGATCTGAGATCTGGAGGGTCACTAGGAGTTAATCATTAATTAATTAATTAACCTCCCCCCACCCCAGGACAGGGTTTCTGTGTAGCTGTGGAGACTGTCCTCGAACTCTGTAGACCAGGCCAGTCTCAAACTCACAGTGATCCACCTGCCTCTGCCTCCCAGTGCTGGGATTAATGGCATGTGCAACCATTGATAGGCTTTATAGTCACCTCCTGTTCTTTATGTCACCCATGTTTGCTCACACAGATTGTAAGGGCAGTCTCAGGTATTATAATGCCTTTAATGCTCATGAATTTACTCTCATATATCCCTTTTGTAAGCCAAGGAAAAACAAACGAGCAGGTCTTCCTGGAGAAGGGGAGCTACTTTAGATTCCAACTAAAGAATTCAAGTTACTAACTATATTACCAGAATCTCTTCTAAATAAAATCAAACGTCAAAGACAATATAAAGTTCAAATATAAGTCACATACATCCTTCTTTTCAATACTTAATTCAGCTTTACAAAAGAATTGAATATCTATGGAGAACATATTAACAAAAATTTAGAGTTTATAAGATCTTGCCCAACATGTAATACCTGGCTCTTTCTTCTGCTTCTTCTCTATTCTTTGTTTTAAGCTTCCTAGTTCCAGACCATTCTCAGTAGGAGTGCCCTCAACGTTTTCACTCTGAAAGACAGCAACATGTAAGAAACAACAAATCCCAGCACAACAAAAACACTCAACTTCTGTCTAATTATTTGGAATAATAAAGCCATATATTCACATATATAGATACACACAGACACAAATACAGTGGAAGAATGTATTTACTTTGGGTTTTGGTTAAGAGATCTAAAATAAGCAGGGCAGTGGTAGTCCACATCAAGGTCAGCTTGGTCTACATAGTGAGCGCCAGGACAGCCAGACAAAAACCAAAACAAGGCAAAGAGGTAGAGAGATGACTCAGTGTTTAAGAACTCTGGTTGCTCTTTCAGAGGACCCAAGTTTTAATTCCCAGCACTCACATAGAGGGTCACAATTGTCTTTAACTCCAGTTCCAGGAATCCAGTTCCTGGAATCCAGTGCCCTCTCTGGTTTCTGTGGGTACTGCGTGCATGTGGCACAGACATACACACAGGCAAACCACCCACAGACATAAAGGAGATCCAAATAAAGGGTTAGTTATGATCTTTAATACCTAAGTATTTAAAAGCATTGGGTACTGAGAAAGGAAAGCCCACTAGATACAGGATAAATCCCAAATATTAGGTTTAGAAATTTAGATATAGGGCTGGAGAGATGGCTCAGAGGTTAAGAGTACTGGTCGCTCTTCCAGAGGTCCTGAGTTCAATTCCCAGCAACCACATAGTGGCTCACAACCATCTGTAATGAGATCTGATGCCCTCTTCTGGCCTGCAGGGATACATGCAGACAGAATCTGTATACATAATAAATAAATAAATCTTCAAAAAAAAAAAAAAAGAAATTTAGATATAATTTGCTCCATTGTACAAAATGTATTACACATATTTATGTATGGTCAGAGAACACGTTGCAGAGAGGTCGGTTCTCTTCCTCCACCATGTAGACTGAACTTGGGTTGCTCAGGCTTGGTGGCAAACACTTATCTGAGCCATCTCACCTGAGCCTCATTTGTTCAATTTCTTTCTTTTTTTTTTCTTTTTTAATATTTATTCATTTATTATGTATACAGTATACAGGACAGAAGAGGGTACCAGATCTCATTATAGATGGTTGTGAGCCATTATGTGGTTGCTGGGAATTGAACTCAAGACCTCTGGAAGAGCAGCCAGTGCTCTTAACCTCTGAGCCATCTCTCCAGTCCCTCTTTTTTGTTTTTTGAGACAGGGTTTCTCTGTGGCTTTGGAGGCTGTCCTGGAACTAGCTCTTGTAGACCAGGGTGGTCTCAAACTCAGAGATCTGCCTGCCTCTGCCTCCGCCTCCCGAGTGCTGGGATTAAAGGGGTGCGCCACCAATGCCCGGCTCTTTTTTGTTTTTTTGAGACAGGATTTTTCTGGGTAATCTTCGGTGTCCTGGTACTCGCTCTGTAGACCAGGCTAGCCTCAAACTCAGAGATCCGCCTGTATCTGCCTTCTGAGTGCTGGAATTAAAGGCGTGCGCCACCACACCCAGCTCCATTTGTTCAATTTCTAAGGAAACTTGAAGCAAATTATTACCTTAATTTTCTTCCTAATTTTCTTCTCTGCTTCTGCTTTCATCTCCATGGTCACTTGGGGAATAACTCTTTTTCCATGAGGAGAAGGCAAGACTTCAGACATTTGTGCTTTCTTCCCTTTTGCTTTCCCCCCTTTTCCAGGAAGTCCTACTTGTTCATCTTGCTTTTCCTTGGCTTCAACAACCTATCAAAGGGAATTATGAGAATAAATTTATAGGTGAGGAGAACATCACACCTAAAAAGCATAGTTAAGTAAACTTTCCATTTTTACAATTTAAGATAAATCCATGATCAGCCATAGTGAAGGTCCAATGCAGGGTAGTGAAGGTACGATGTGGATGACTTTAGGAAGGCAGAGACAGGAGAACTGGGTGCCTATGTCTAACTGATGTCTAATGTCATCACTTAATCTTTCTAAAGACAAAGAGGAAACTGTTCTATAGGATAAGCTATATATTTGTAATATCAAAAAAACTAAGTACTACTAAGGAAATTTAAGTGACAAAGGACATTCTGAAACTGAGGGGCCACCTCTAAAAGTGACTTAACTTTCTCTCTTTAATCTGTAAAATACTGATTTAGTGTATTTCTTGCCATCACTTACTTTATGCTAACTAGTATTTAATAACCTGTTCCTTTCCCTCTCTAAAATATATTATCATTATTGTATGTGTGTGCATGTGCACGTCACAGCAAGCACATAGAAACCACAGGACCACTATGTGGAGTCGGCTCTTTCCTCCTTACCTGAGCTCTGGGGATTGAACTCAGGTTACCAGGCTTGTACAGCAAGTGCTTCACCTGCTGAGTCACCTGCCCTCCTGTTTTTGTTTTCATGTTGTGCAGCATGGTCTCTAAGTCCCTGTGTCTGAGATGACCCTCAATTCATCTTCCATTCAAATGCTAGAATTACAGGCATGTGCACCATGCTCTGCCTAATGTGTTTTAATGTTTTTCTTTTTTGAAGTGCTAAGCAGAGAGGGCAAAAGTTTGCACCTGTATGACAAGTGCTCTACAATTATATTGTAGTACTTGCATTTTGAGTGGGTCTTAGTACATTACATATATAGTTCAGGCTGGCCTGGAACTCAGTGGGTAGCCCAGGCAGGCCTCAAATTTAGTCTGAGATTATAGGTGTACTGTCTAAGTGGCTACTTACCATATCCTGCCTTTTTATTATTTTGGGATATATTCTTTCTCCTTTTATATCTCTTCTTTTATTAAATATGAAGCTTCTTGATAAAAAGGGATGCTGTTTGAGCTGGACAGGTACTCAGTGGTTAAGAGACCTTACTGCTCTAGCCGAGGTTCAGTTCTCAGCACCCACAGTAGGTGACTCACCACTGCCTGTAACTAACTACAGGTCCAGCGGATGGGCACCTTTGGCTTTTGTGAGCACTTGCATTTACCCACACCTTCCCCAACATACAAACACACATATACATAAGAAATATACATATTTAAGAAAGGGCATGTTGCTAGTCTACTAGTATTAATATAGGCTTTATAAATACATACCTCCAGTTCTTCAATAAAAACTGCCAAATCCTCCTTCCACAAATCTGATGGACTCTTGTTCTTTAATGTGTTGAGCTCTTGTTCCTTTACCAAAAAATTGAGAGTGTAAATATGTACAAATAGTATTTTTTAAACAGAACAGCTTACTTTATTCCCCACCAAAAGGATATTAAACCGGCCATTCCAGTCTATCTACAAGTTACCTTTTCATTTCTTTGTTTGCACAGTTCATCTTTCTTTTCTTTGGTTAGATACCAAAGGGGCATATCAAGAAGGTAATTGAAAGTCGGTCCAGATTCTGCTACAGAGTCACTGTTTTCATTGTCACTTTCTTCATTTTCTTCTTCATCTGGGACCTAAAGGATGAATTAAAATACAGAATATGAAATATAAACATACATGGTCCTTGATTTTTTTTTTAACTTGTGACCTCTAGAAATGCAAGAAAACAGATTTTACATTTTTTAATTTAAAAAGTCTCCCCATTTTTATTCTATGTATATGGATGCTCTGCCTGCATGCATGTCATAGCCAATAGATAAATAGAATGAACATATTCGGAGCTTAGCAAGTGGCTAGCAAAGAAATTACCTTTTGCTGAGCTTCTTTCCAGGCTTTTACAGGATCTGAATCATATCCTCTCTGAATTAGAACTTTAATTAGCTCTTTTTTAGGTTTATTTTCTGTTGAAAAAAAAAAAAGAGAGATAAACTTTGAGCAAAATTTTCGAAAAAGGATAAGGTGTTTCTACATTACATTGAAAGATTAAACTGGAAAATTCAAGCCAGGTGGTGGTGCACACCTTTAATCTCACACTCAGGAGGCAAAGGCAAGTGGAACTATGAGTTCCAGGGCTGGCCTACATGAGTGAGTTCTAGGACAGCCAGGATTACACAGAGAAAACCTGTCTTGAAAAAACAAAACCCCAAAATAAACAAACCCACAAAACTGGAATTTCAACTGTCTATGTTTTGCCTCTATTTCTGTCCAGATCATAGACAAATTTCTGTGAACAAGGAAAACTGAATTATCAGGAGACATTTAAACCATAGGTGAGGCTGAAATCTATTAGCTCTCTCTCAAAAGAATAGAGAAGAGTCAAAGCCTCCATTTCTGAAGAGCCTGTGACTGACTCAATTATGTTTTCTGGCGTTTCTTTCAATGTTTCATTGGTCTAGGCTCTAGCAATCTGTTCAAAGCTTGATGTTCTTAATTACAGCACCACACAACATGGCCCTCTCTCAGTGTCTGCTGCAGCCAATTATGGTTTGAGGGACTGTCAAAGTCACTAGTTTCAGAGAACCACTCATTGTCACTGAACTTGATGTTTAGTCAAGGTCTTTTCTCCATGTGGCCCTGGCTGTCCTGAAACTCACTCTGTAAACCAGGCCGGCCTCAAACTCATAAGAGATCCTTCTGCCTCTGTTTCCCCAGTGCTGGGATTAAAGGTGTGTGACACCACCGTTTAGCCTATGCTTTATTTCTTTATTTTAAAGATTTACTTATTTATTATGTATATAACGTTCTGTTTTGTGTGCATGTCTGCTCACCAGAAGAGGGCACCAGATCTCATTACGGATAGTTGTGAGGCACCATGTGGTTGCTGGGAATTGAACTCAGGACCTCTGGAAGAGCAGTCAGTGCTCTTAACCTTAGAGCCATCTCTCCAGCCCCTGAGCTTCATTCTTACACCCAGCTTTAGTCAAGATTCTTTTTTTTTTCTTTTATGGACTTTCCAACAAAACAAACATCCCTAAGATTTGCCTCTTTTTCAGTCTTCTTTTAAGATCAGACTACTGTTTCTTCTTGTGATCAATTAGTTATACAAGGTCTTTTTCTCAGACAAGATCCCATGTACTCGGGGTTGGTTTAAAATCCACTACGGAGCCAACGACGGCCTTAACCCTCCTGCTTCCTGTTCCCAGTGCTGGGAACACAGATGTGTGCCACCACAGGAAGTTGATGTAGTTATTGGAGTTGGACCTAGGACCCTGTGGATGTCAGGAGGCATTTTACCACTCTAAGCTACACCCCAGCCCCACACAGGTCTTTTAGTTCTCTAGTCTCTTCCCTATCTAAACATTTAGTCTTGATTTCTTTAGATGCTCAATCTAGGGGGTAAGGCTAACACAGAGTACACAATTAGCAAGTTATAAGGCCCTGGATTTGAGCCCAAGTACTACTAAAACCCTACAAACAGCAATAAACAATCTAGGGAAAGTTAGCCCACACTTTACATACCAATGATTATTTTGCCATCTATTTTCTCTAATATAAAACGAGCTTGATTATTCAGTTTAGCAGATTCTGCACCAAGCATTCCCAGAAGCCATTCTTTTCTTAATCCATAATATTTAAGCCTAAGCTCAAAGAAGTCTTTTAGAATATCCAACACAGTGTCATATTTCTTTAAGCAACCTACATGGTCAAAAAGCACCTGGAAAAGAAAAGAAGACTCAAGCTTTGAATCAATAAATTGCATAACCTTTATAAAAATTATCAGAAATGCCCGTTAAATATCAATTATCAATTACTGAAAAAAGATTTTACATCAATGGATGTTTGCCTGCATGTTTGTATTGCAACCTGTGCTTAGAGCACTATCCCATGGAGGCCAAAAGAGGCCCTTGAATCGCTCAGAACTGAGTCACACAGTTGTGAACTGCCTGCCATGTGGGTGCTGAGAACTGAACCCAGTGCTGAGAACAAGCATTAAGTGTTCTTAACTGCTGAGACATCTCTCCAGCCTTTCCTTTTGAGACTATACAGCACAAGATAGCTTTGGAATTCATAGTGATCCTCCTGTCTCTTTCTTCAGATCACTAGGATTACTAGAGGGGACCCACATGCCAACAATATTAGTTTTTAAAGATGTATCTCTTACAAAATAAGACATACCATAGAGTTGCAAGTGAGACTAGTCTGCAGTTTGAAGACTTTGTGTAGTCCCACTCTCTCTGCCTCTGCTAATTTTTCTTCAGTCATCTTTATGACAAACTTGACAGTGGTGTCTGTGTGGTATTCCCTATAGTCTGTTATAAGAGGGGGTGTCTTCTCAGTACCATTCAACATGGGTTCTAGAACCTGTTCTTTGTAAGTCTAAAAACAAAACAAAACAAAAAAAAAACAAAGGACAGTAATCGTTTTATAAGGAGTCTCTTGAATAGTCAACAGCAACAATAACATCTTTCACTTGAAAAACCAAAAAATTAAGATATTTACCTGAGTCCACGTTCTGATGGGAAGCTCTGAGATTTCAATGGTTGTGGAATTTAGAATAGCTACTTCTCCATTAATCACATACTGATTAGAAGCCAGCTCTTCAATAGTACCTTTGAAATTTTTGTAACTTGGGAGCTAAATTAACAACAAAAGTTTTTTAAAAGTTAAATCACAAATATGTTCAAAAAACAAATCTAATATATGAAATAAATCTTGTGTTTGTACACTCTTTACTGTAGAATTTATTCAACTATGCCTGTGGTAAAGTTCCTAACCCACAACACTTACCATGGGCAGAGGCTCTTCTCCATCCAACAGTCGTCTGATATTATTTACGACTTCACGGATATCAAAGTTGGGGATTTTGCAGGACCACCCGGTACCAATTCCCTCAGCGCCATTTATCAGCACCATGGGAATAATAGGAATGTACCATTCAGGTTCAACACGCTGATTGTCATCATATAAAAACTTTAATGTGTGATCATCTTTTGGTGGAAATAACAACCGAGTCAAAGGGCTAAAGAAAGCAAAGAATATCATTTAGCAAAATGGCCTTGAAACTTCTTACATTCGGTTACCTGGGCAAGCCTGCATTCGGAGGGCTGAGGCAGAGACAGATAGGTCTATGAGCTCCAGGCCCATCAAGGAATATAGTGAGATCTTGCTCCAAATCCAAACCCAAACAAAAACCTGCCAAGCTCATGATTTAGTACAGGTAGACAGATAATGAATATGTATTCTGTAGGGCAGAATGCTAAAAAGGAAAATTAATACAGTGAATACTTTGGCACAAAGAAATGTGTGCTATAGTAACACATCTATAACCCTGGTACCTGGAGATGCAGTGAGAAGAGGATTTTGAGTTTGAGGCTTAGCTTAAATATATATTAAGACTGGTTCAAAAAACTAAACCAAATAAAAAAAAGAGTGCTGGGCTGGCTGGGCTGGGCAGATAGTTCAAGAACCTGAGTTGTTTTTTTTTTTTTTCCCGAGACAGGGTTCCTCTGTGGCTTTGGAGGCTGTCCTGGAACTAGCTCTTGTAGACCAGGCTGGCCTCGAACTCACAGAGATCTTCCTGCCTCTGCCTCCCAGTGCTGGGATTAAAGGAGTGAGCTACAACCGCCCAGCAAGACCTGAGTTTTAATCCTAGGACAACCCACATAAAAATGAGTGTAGTAGCATTCATTTATAACCCTAGTGCTGGGCAGGTGAAGACAGGACTTGCAAGCTAGCCAAGTAAGGACTTGGTCAGTGAGAGATGTTGCCTTAAAAATAAGGGGGTGGTTGGCACCCAAATTTCTCCACACATGCATATATAACACACAAAAGAATGCTAAAGTGGGTAGGGTGTTACAGAACAGCAACAGAAAGAGTGTTAAGATGTGAGGCATGAGGCAGGTGCCTGTGGAAAGCTGATATAGAGGACAGGAGTTAGCTCTGTTTTCTCTCCCCCTTTGTGTAAGTAGGTAATATGTATCTATTTAGAGCGTGTTAATATGGACACACATGGAGGTACAAGGACAACCCTGGGTATCAATCTTTGCCTGCCACCTTTTTGAGACAGGGACTCTTTTGTTGCTTGGTATTTATTGTGTATCCCAGCTTACAGGGATTCTCCTGCCTCCACTTCCATTACACCATCAGAGAACCAGGATTACAGACACACATCCGCTGCTATACACAGCTTTTTGTTTGTTTGTTTTTCAAGACAGGGTTTCCTTGTGTAGCTTTGTAGCCTGTCCTGGAACTAGCTCTTGTAGAACAGGTTGGTCTCGAACTCAGAGATTCCCCTGCCTCTGCCTCCTGAGTGCTGGGACGAAAGGCGTGCGCCACCACTGCCTGGCAGCTGTACCCAGCTTCAGATTACTCAAACTCAGGACCACATGCGTGTGTAGCAAGCATTTTACTCACTGAGCCACCTCCTAAGCCCAAGATAGTTTATCTGGAAGACTGGTGATATGAAAAAAGATCAAAAGATATAGGGAGCCCCAGGTCAGTGATCTCACAAGGTCTGGTTAGCTAAATTTACTCTGGGCAAGTAGAAGGCTCTGAACCAGTGAGTGACCTATTGTTAAAAACTAATTGGTAGGGGGCTGGAGAGATGGCTCAGAGGTTAAGAGCACTGACTGCTCTTTCTGAGGTCCTGAGTTCAATTCCCAGCAACCACATGGTGGCTCACAACCATCTGTTATAAGATCTGGTGCCCTCTTCTGGTGTGCAGATATACATGGAAGCAGAATGTTGCATACATAATAAATAAAATCTTAAAAAACAAAACAAAAAAACACTAATTGGTAGGAACTTAGGAGGCAGAGGCAAGTGGAGCTCTGTAAGTTCCAGGCTAGCCTGGCCTACAGAGTGAGTTCCAAGATAGCCAGAGCTACACAGCAGGACTTCAAAAAAAAAAAAAAATTCTTGTCTTTTGTATGTAGGTATATATGTATGTGTATGCATGCATGTAAAGGTCAGGTCAACTTCGGGTGTCATTCCTCAGGAGCCACCCACAAGTTTCTGTTTTTTGAAACAGCATCTTTCACCTAATTTGAAGCTCCATAATTGGCTAGCAATTCCCCTAGGAACCTGCCTGTCTTCACTTTTCCAGTGCCATTATATCCCCTTTTAATCAAAAATAATGTTATGTGTATAGGTGTATTATCTGCATGTATCCCAGTGCACTATGTGTGTGGGTTGGTGCCCAAGGAGGCCAGTAGAAGGCACTGACTGCATCCCTTGGAACTGGAATTACATACATTTGTGAGCCAACGTGGGTGCTACAAATTGAATGTCTTCTTGGGAGAGCAGCAAATGTTCTTAATTGCTGTGCCATCTCTCCAGCCACCCCTCCCCTCCCATAGGATTTCCCTGTGTAGCCCGGCTGTCCTGGAATTCAGAGAGCTGCCCGTCTATGTCTCCCAAGTGCTGGGATTATAGTTGTGTGCCACTACTGCCCAATTCTGATATTTTCTTAAAATTGTAAGTTCTGGGATTGAACTCAGATCTACATGTTTGTCCAGCAAGCACTTTACTGATGAAGCTAATCTCAGCCCAAGATTTGTTTTTAAAGGTGTGTATATCCTTTTTTGGGTGGGGAATGGCTCTTCTGAGATAGAGGTTCACTCTGTTAAATTAAGACAGGCAGCAAACTCATGATGCTCCTCTTTCTTTCTGAATTCAGGGACTACAGGCTTGTAGCCACATGCCCAGCTGGAGTTGATTAGGACACATAAAAGATCAAAATTTATTTGATTATTGAGAAATGAATATATGTAGCAGAGTCTCTGCTGAAGGAGCCTTTCGGTAGGCCAGTGCTTAGGGTGGGAAAGAAGACAGAACACAGAACAAAGATGGTGAAGAAAGAGAGAACCAGCATAGATGTGCAAACATTTCCAGGACAATGGCTGATAACTGCTGAGTGCTATTGCCAAGGTGAAGCTGAGGCTGGAAACCGGTATTTGTGACATTGAACGTTTAATACTTTAGTTTCAATTTGCTTCAAAACTGGCAATGTCAAGAAACTGAAAGCAAACTCACCTGAGCATAGTAAAGATGTATCGAGGACTAGCTGAATCCTTGCCACCATGCAGCCTGGTACCAAACTGACCAATGGGCTGCAAAAGGTTCAAATTATTACTACCCACAAAATTCTGAGCCAAATTGATAATGGTCATCATCAGTGACATCTGTGGAGGGAAAAGAAAAATCATTACTTTGCCCCAAAGGTGAAAATAAATGTGTGCTTGTGTGTGTTCACTATTACAACTAAGTCACACAATGATCTTGTAAATTTTGAAGTTTCTATGTTCACAGTGATATTTTCAAGACAAATAGATGGCAGAAGCGGTACCCAAACAAAAAAATGCTTCCAGGTTTCTAATACTAAATCTTACTTGAAAATCTATGACCATAACTTTACGGACAAGTTTCCTAATAGGAATGTTATATCTAGAAATAGACTATTGGTCAAAAGGGTAATCATATCTTATATTTCTGAAATATTTAACAAGCTGTTCTATACTATGAATATAACAGTTTATACTTGCACAAAATGTGTTTGGAGAATAACTTTCAATTATTTCTGCTTGAAGGCATTGTGGACGTAAAAGATTGTGGGTTTACCTCACCATGGTGATAAGAGGACATTTCTGCCACTGACCCAGCTAACTGGGCAACCTTCACTTCTCGCTTGTCATTCCGTTTGAAACAAGTAAACAAAACCTTTCTCTGACCTGGTTTCAAACCTTTAAAATGAAAGGACATCATTAGCATCTTCAGTTTAGCAATTTTGGAGCGTAAGTCACCATTTTATGATAAAAACAGACTAAAACATTTGCACTTACCATCTACCATAGATGGGATAGATCTTTCATTATCAGAATTTGAGAACAGAATAAGTTCCTTGTTTATGAAGTCATTATACGTCAGGTAAGTAGTGGTTTGTCCATACAAATAATCCTAAGGAATCAAAAACAGTATTAGATGATCTGGTTGCAAACAAAGTACTTGTCTTTTTTTTTTTTAAATTTTTTTCTATTTATACAGTGTATACAATGTTCTGCCTGCATGTATGCCTGCAGGCCGGAAGATGGCACCAGATCTCATTATAGATGATTGTGAGCCACCATGTGGTTGCTGGGAATTGAACTCAGGACCTCTGGAAGAGCACCTCTGAGCCATCTCTCCAGCCCCCCAAAGTACTGGTCTTAACAATGCTTAGTACAAAAAATAAAAACAGTTATCACTTCTCTGGTAATTTTTCAGTCCTTGAAAAAAGGATAGGAGAAGCCAGGAAGTGGTGGCACACGCCTCTAAACCCACCCAGCACTTGGGAGGCAAAGGCAGGCAGATGTCCGTAGTTCAGGCCAGCCTGGTCTATAGAGCCAGGTTCCAGGACAGGTAGGGTCATTCAGAGAAACCCCATCTTGAAAAAAACAAAATCAAAAAAAAGAAAAACAATAGGTATATTAAGCTGCTGCTTGAACAACACTGTAGTATGTACAATATTAAACTTTTTTGGGGGGTGGGGGAAGAGTAGTACTGACAATTAAACTTCAGGCTTTCTGTACACCAGGCAAACACAGGATTTCAGCTATTGCTCCAGCTCTTAAAGTGTGTGTGTGTGTGTTTGAAGACTCATTATCTAGCCCACTTGTCACTCACTTCATACTACACACAATGGCATATATTGTAGATGACTGTTTAGGGCAGCATCAGCATTGACATGTGAAAAATCCCTTGCCACATAACTTTATGACTATATTGCTGGGTGGTAGTAGTGCAAGCCTTTAATCCCACCACTAAGGAAGAGCTATGATTCCAAGGCCAGTCTGGTCTACAGAGTTCCAGGACAGTCAGGAACACATGGGAGAAACCCTGTCTCAAAACCCACCCCCTAAAAGATCATATTACTAGGTAAGAATTTTTTCAGTACCTTCATAATCTTATAAGACCACTGTTGTATACTATGGTTAGTATATCAAACTTTTTACTGAAAATATTATTTAGAAATTTAGTCTGGTAAACATCAATCCTAAAGTTAGTTAAATAGCATATTTTGTGGGTTAGACTTAAAATTCTTACCTCAGGAAGGCCAAGTAACTTCCGCTGCCGTCTATCTTCCATGAAATGAGTCAACCATTCCTTTCGATCATCGACCTGTTTCTTACTAAAGGCCTACAAATTAGAAGGTGGAAAAGATGTTACTGGTGATGACTGCTTCCAAATACCTTTTCTATACAAAGAAACATCAAGAGTCTTTGTACTTTTTTTAAAGGTTTTTAAATTTATTATGCATAATATTCTGCCTGCATGCCAGAGAGGGCACCAAATCTCATTACACATGGTTGTGAGCCATCATGTGGTTGCCGGGAATTGAACTCAGGACCTCTGAGTTGCTTACCAGAAACACTTCTTTTCAAAAACACCCTTTTATGGAAATTTAACAGCTGTAATTGACCATCTTAGTAGTGACTTTTGAAAGCAGAATGTACATGCATAGCATGAGTTAAACTCACCAGGCTGATTGCAGCATCATCTTCAGGTCCAGAGTATTTGAACTGAATACGATGTCTTTTCATATCTGCAAAATATTCTTTAGCTTCCTTTGATGTGCTGGTGCCCAAACCTATAGAAGTGAACAAAACAGGTAAGTTACACCTGATAGCATTATATATAACACATGACAAAACTGAGAATGCCTATATGCATTTTATCACAAACCTTTGTAATATTTGACTTTCCATTTTTTATGATTTGGAGTAGAACTCTTCCATTCTTCAAACTCAGGAAGACTATAGAATGCCAATTCTTGCTTGTTTTTAGACACCTACAGTAAAGAACACATCTCTATAGCTTTGAACATTGTAGGTTACCTATGTAACATTACATATCCAGAATTACAGGTACACCCAGTATTGAACATGGGCCTTAGAGTCTTTTTGTATCCCAGATTGTGTATACCTTTACAATGGGAGTAATAAATTCCTCTAGAAAACGATGACGCAGAAGAGAGGGCCAGTTGTGATGGATAAAATTGATCAGCAAGCCTTTGATATGGGAACCATCTTGATCCTATAAGTATTTGAAAAGCCAAAGCACAAAGAACTATTTAGAAATAAAATTATGACTGATTTGGCAATTTCTACAAATTAAAAGCAGCCTATTCAAAAGTAAACTAACTTATCTTGTACATGTGATTTATGTACAGATGTCAGCGTATCTGATTGGATGTTTATTAGAGATAATGAGTAAAGATCTTTTTACAGCAGGTACCTGCTTATGCAATTATAGTTCCAACTATTCAATGGGTGAAGGAAAGTGGAAAGCTAAGTCCACACATTTGATATCAGTTTAAAAACCTAAAAAATATGACCTGATCTGTCATAATCATTATCTTCCCATAACGAAGAGTTTTCAATGAATCTTCATCTTCATAGTTTTTCTTATACTGAAGACCCACAATCTTGATGATATTGTTAATTTCAGCATTTTCCATGATCTGAAACACATTGGAAAAGAACAAAGAGATATAATCACCTATGTTACTCAAGTGTTTTTGAGTCTCAGTATTTTGAATATTACTTAACACTTTGATAAATCAGGTGTGTTAACATAAAATTTCAATGTATACAAACTCCCATTTCTCATTCTCTCTGTGGGTATGTGTGTCTGTTGCTAGAGATTGAGATCAGGGCTATGTACAAGCCAAACACACTCAATTTGTTTGAATAACAGTCTAAGATTTATTTTAAGATGACTAGTGAGTGAGGGAATGGAATACAAGCATGGAGTCCTGTATTACAAACTAGATTTAGATTCCATTCCCTCCCCCACAGCACTTCTGCAGTGCTGGGGATTAAACACAGGGCCTCTGTATACCAGAAAAGTGCTACACTACTGAGTTACAGTCTACTGGTCCTAGAGTCAGATTCCAAAAATAGTATTATAGCCTACCTGTTTATGAGAAGCTTCTCGCACATTGAGTATTTTTCCTCTAAGAGGAAATACCCCATATTTATCTCTTCCAACAACACCAAGACCTGAAACTGCCAGTGTTTTGGCTGAGTCTCCCTCAGTTAGGATAAGTGTACATTCAGTGGAGTTTCGACTCCCTAAAATAAAAATATACAAATTAATTTTAGTACATTTAACTCAATCAATCTCAAATATACTTAGACATATTGTCAACAGCCTGGAACAGAGCAAAATAATCCATAACAATTTACCTTCAGAGTAAAGTGGACCCAACAGTTATATATGTGTACCACAGAGAGGGTGTTGGCGGTCTGGAACTAGAGTTATGGATAACTAGGAGCCACCAGATGGGTGCTGGAACCTGAACCTGGGTCTTCTGCAAGAGCAACAAGTGCTCTTAAATAATGAATTGAGTATCCAATGCTGCTCCCCCATACACATTTTTTTTCTTCAGTTAAGGGTCATAGTTTATTAATCCAGTAAGTAGTCTACCTTATCTATGGTTTCACTTGAAAAAAAATGATTGCTATTATTTTGAATTATGTGTCTGTAGGGGTTTATGTGTGTATGGTACAGGTACCTGCAGAAGCCAGAAGCATTAGATTGCCCTGGAGCTGGAGTTACAAGTGGTTGTGAGCCATTCAACATGAGCACTGGTAACAGTACAGGGACTTTACTGCTGAGACAACTCTCTAGGTGCCATGGTTTTACTTTCCATATTTTCAAATACCAAGTAGAAAATTCAAGCCCAATTATGACAGCTCATGTCTATAATCTCAGTACTTTCGAGAATGAGATAAGAGAATTATGAGTTCAAGACCAGCCTGGGTTATATAATCCACAATTATGTCTCCAGTCTGGGATCCACACGGTAGAAAGATAGAAACCATTTTTATAAGTCACCTTCTGACCTTCACACATATGCTGTAGTACACACACAAATTAAAATAAGTAAACAAACAATTTTCATTTAAGGTTCAAGAAATGAACAATTTATTAGTTTTGTCTGATGTTTCTAAACGTCATACAATCAATCCTACTTGTTCAAAGTGCTCATACATTATTTGTCTGTTAGTCATTTAGTAGCATTTGTCAGATCATTTGTCTTGAATTAAAATAACCATTATGTAGTAAACAAATGTAACATAATGCTTACTCACTTCTCATTATATAGCTATGGCTGGCCTAGAATACACTATATAAGCTATGCCGGGCCTTGAACACAGAGATTTGCCTGCCTGTGTAGAGATAAAAGCACAGCTGAACTTATTAATATCTTTTATGACATAACATTTCCCAGAACCGTCATTGCGTGAGTTTGATACAATAAGATATAGTTATTATAGTACATACCAGTAGCTGCTCTACCAGCTACTCTCACCGTGCTTTTATCATAGGTATATAAGTATAAAAGAAACATAGCATAATAGTGTTTGGTATTATCCATGGTTATTGGCACTCACCAAGGGTCTTGGAATCCATCCCCTGAAAACAACATCTTTTTTTGTTTGGTGGTGGTGGCATAAGCCTTAATCCCAGAACTTGGCAGAGGCAGGTGCATCTCTATGAGTTTGAGGCCAGCCTGGTCTACAGAGTGAGTTCCAGTACATCAGGGCTACACAGAGAAACCCTGTCTCAAAAAATAAAAATAAAAAATCCCCAAAATAAACAAAAATCTTTTTCTTTCTTTCTTTCTTTCTTTCTTTCTTTCTTTCTTTCTTCTTCTTCTTTTATTAAGTTTTTTTGAGACAAGTTTCATTGTGTAGCCCTGGCTATCCTAGAACTCGCCCTATAGACCAGGCTGGCCTCAAACTCACAGAGATCCTCCTGCCTCTGCCTCCCAGTGCCAGATTAAAGGCGGGCGCCACCACTGCCCGGCCACTGTATCCTTTTTAAAATCATCTCAGTACTATTTAAAATGCTCCAAATTTGAAATATCCTAAATATTCAATAAGAAACTGGTTGATTTTTGTTTGTTTGTTTTTTGTTTTTTTTCAAGACATGGTTTCTCTGTATAACAGCTTTGGCTATCCTAGAACTCACTTTGTACATCAGACTGGCCTCGAAATCACAGATATGCTTACCTTTGCCTCCCAATTACTGGGATTAAAGGCGTGGGCCACTACCACCTGGCATGAAACTGGTTCATTTTTTTAAAGAGAGCTTTTTGGCTGAACATTAAGTGTTAAGAGGAACATATCTACAGTATGCTGCTGTTATTGAAGTAAATGTGTACCTGCATCGTTGGCATCATCAAGTTTGGGGATTCCCTTGATTCTGTTATGTTTTACAGCTGAACATTTCTTGTTTAACTGGATTTGGGCCTTAAACTTCACCCAGTTTAGTATGCTTTCGACAATACCACAGCCAATTGCCTTCAAAACAGAAACATTCACATTAGAAAGATTCAATCAAATATATATATATATATATATATATATATATATTCTAATACATATATAATATATAATCAATATATATTGATTTATATATACATATATATTTATATATATAATTATACATATAATATATATATATATAATAACCCAAAAGAGCTGGGTATGGTGGCATAAATATTTGATCCTAGCACTTGGGAAGCAGAGGCAGGTGGATTTCTAGGAGTTTATGACCAGCCACACTACCTAGTGAGACTTTTATCTCAAAAGCAACCAAAAACACAATGCAAAACAAAACTCAAAAACTCCAACATTTCTAGACTGGGCTTGGTGTGTGTAACATAATAACCCCTGGATTTTCCCATGTGAGGTTTTCACCCATGAAGAAGATGGTTCCTCTGGGCTCATTTATTTAATACTTTTTATGGATGTATGCTGTGCCAGGCATTGAGCTACTTGTTGGAGATACAGTGGTTAAAGTAAGTTAGGACTAGGGAGATGGCTCAGTGCTTATAGGTGATTGATGTGTATTATCCAAGTAAATACTAGGTAGATAATGCAGCCTACTTCTAATTCCAGTCTCGGGGAAGGAGACATGGCATCTCCTGAGCAAACTGGCTAGTGAGATTAGCCATATTACCCAGCTCTAAGTTTGATTGACAGACCTTGCTTTATCCATTAAGGTGGAAGAAGGATCCAGGATGATTCCCGAGATCAACCTCAGGCTCCACATCCATACATATCCCTCACACATGTGCCTGCATAAACAAAACATGCACACCACATACACAAGAAAATAGAAAAGAAAAAGAAACTGAACAAGGCATATCTGTGCCCTCAAGTAGTTGAAGGTATAACATGTTAGATAGAAATAAGAAATTACAAGTAGGGGCTGGAGAGATGGTTCAGCAGTTAAAAGCACTGGCTGTTCTTCCTGAGGACCCAGGTTCAAATCCCAGCACTCATTGAAAGCTTTCAACAGGCAAGGGAACTTGTATTTTTTGAGTGGAAGATATTAAAGGATTTCAAGTGAAACCAGAAATGTCATTCAAGAGCACTACGGAGGGGAAGACTGGAAGCAACAGAAAGGTTAAGAACCTGTTACAAGTCTGGAGAGGAGATAATAGTGGGAGGCTAATGAATTATCTAACAGATGTTCCTTACTGATTAGAAGAGAGGAAATAAAGAGGCGGCTCCTACTTTTACTTTTTATATACTCTGTGGTTGGTTGGTGCTTTTTTAACTAAGATAGCAGTTTTGTTTGATGTAGAGTTTCTCATATTAGGACAAGTATCTATAACTAGTTTAATTTTTATGATTTTGGGACATACAGGCAAGCTGATGGTAAGATAGCACCTAGTTAAGACTGATGACCCTGTCAGATCAGGGCCAGGCATGGTGTATACTGCTTAACTCTAGCACTAGCGGGGTACAAGCAGGAGAGGCCAGCCTGGGCTACAAAGCTAGACCCTGTTGTAAAAACAAAAAAACACAGACTGAAAAGGTTTGAAGCAGGCAGTCTTTGTTTCTGCAGAACTGAGAACAATGAGAAATAAGTAAGACATTTCTATTTTCATTTCCATGTAAGCACTCACAGCTTTGATGAATTTTTCACTTAATTGACATGTTGATCCAAAGCTCTTGGCCTGTAAAGTCATGTTTTCTTTTGTCTGAGAGTCAAAGGTTGGGTTTTCAATCAAGGCATTTACAAAAATCCACATGTGATTTTTCACCTGTAATGAAAGTTGATAAAGTCACCAAAATGTCTTTATGCCCCACCCCATCTTAGTGCTAGGGACTGAGCCTAGGACTTTATTCAAGTAAAGCAAGTGTTCTACCACTAGGCCATACCGAATCCCTTTCTGTCTTTCTTGATTTTAGGAGAAGGAAGCAAACGGAATGTGTACCTGGTGGGCTTTCACTGCAACACCACCCTTGTTCTTCTTCTTCACCACATCAACAAGTTTACTCACAATCTGATCAGCTACATAATCAACATGTCTGCCACCCTAATGAAAAAACACCATTTTAAAACGCCTCAGAATTATAATAGTAACTGTAAACATAGTTTAGACAAACATTTAAATCCATTTAATATAATAAAGAACCCTCAAGAATTACCTTAGAAGTAGCAATGCTATTGACAAAGCTAATTTGTTGAAAGCCTTTTTCACTCATTGTTAAGCACACTTCCCACCTTGGGTTTACTTGTTCATGTACTACTTTCAGTGCGTTACCAGTTTCATCTAATTTATCCTTCAAATACATATCCACATAGCTGCGGAACCCTTTTACCTGTACAGGGATTAAAGAGAATAGTATTAAAATAATGGGAAATTCAAACAAAAACAGCACTGGAAAACGGAACCAATACAGACTGAGACAACTGGAGAGAGATGGTGCTGTGATTAACAGCACTCGCTGCTCTTGCTGAGGACCAGCATTCAGACCTCAGCACCCATACAGAGGCTCACAACTATCTTTAACTCCAGTTCCAAGGGATCTGATGACCTCCTCTGACCTTGGGCACTAGGCATACATAGGATGTACATACATGTGTGCAAGCAAAACATTCATACACAAATAAGTACACTTAAAGTTAGAATATGAGAATTGAAACTTTTTACTTTAAAACTTTAGCTTATGTATATGTGAGAAAGGGGCAGAATAGGGAGACAAAAATAGTGTATGGACATACTATGGTATGCATGACTTTGGTATGAAGAACTTTCAGGAGTCAGTTCCCTCATATCAATATAGGTTCTAGAGAATGGAACTCAGGTTGCCAGGCTTGCCCAGCCAACACCTTTACCTGTTGAGCCATCTTTTGAGGTTTTAAAAAACATTCAAATCAGATGAGGTGGCTCACATCTTTAACCCTAGTACTTGGGAGGCACAGGCAGCTAGACCTCCGTGAGTTCAAGGCCAGCCTAGTTACAGAGTGAGTTCCAGGATGGCCAGGGCTACACAGAGAAAACCTGTCTCAGAAAACAAAAAAATTCAAACCAGGCGTGGTGGCACATGCCTTTAAGCTTAGTACTTGGGAGGCAGAGGCAGGAACATCTCTGTTTGTACAAGGCCAGCCTGGTCTACATAGTGGAATTTTAGGCCAGCCAAGTCTATACAATGAGATCCTGTCTCAAAAACAAAAAGGTACTATGTTTAAAATGAGATGATTTTCCAGGGATGGATGGGTGTGGCAGTGGTTCCTATAATCCCAATACTTGGGAGGCAGAGGCAGGTGGATTTCTGTTAGTTCAAGGCCAACCTGGTCTACACAGAGAGTTCTGGGACAGCCAGGGTTACACAGAGAACCCAGTCTCAGAAAAAAAGAAACATTAAGTTCATTAAGTAATAAATAAAATGAGATTTAAAAAAATTGTGCTAGTCAAGTCTCTTTTATCTAAAAAGTTATAAGAAACATGTAGGCGGGAAAACAAATTGTGTACTTGACAATGATCACAAATTCCTTTGCCCCCTTATTACCCAGAAAAATACTCACTGGCAGCTTATTTCCATTAAGGAAAACTTTGACATCTTTAGTGGAACCAGCAATATCATATGCCCTTCTAACCATCAGTGCAACAATATCTTTGTCAAGGCTTTGCATCTTAAACTTTGATAAATCAGGCTGGAAGGTAATACATGTATAATCTTCTCCATTAAAGGGCTTGAGTTCCATGTCACCAGCTCTCCCCATGTTATCCATCCATGTCTATGGCAGAGAAGAACAAATAAGACAAAAAAGCCAATTCATTTTACAAACAAACTAGAAGCAAATAATATTTTAAGTGTATTAAGTTCTGGAAAATAATTTTATATGGCTTATAAATTATTAAATTTAGTCAAAACATTAATGTCATTATAAATGACTGTATTACAGTTTAAAGACATGTTACAAGATACAAATTTACTTACCTGTTTGAACATTTTCTTGTATTCTTTACTGGCAGTTTCCACAGTAAATCTGGTGCTGAATATGTTACACAGTTTGGCTCCATAACCATTTCGACCACCTGAGCAAGTAAATATAGAACACTATTATTCAACTAAGATTCTTTTCTTACGTTTTATTTACTTTGAGTACTAGAATAGGCCAGCAATCTACCACTCTGCTTCCATTAGTTCCTTTAAGTTTTATTTCTTTGTATATGGGGGTTTTGCCTGCATGACAGAACCCAGAAAAGGGTGTCTGATCTCCTAGCACTGGAGACTCAGACCGTTGTAAACCACCATCGGGGTGTGGGAATTGACCCTGGGTCCTCTGAAGAGCAGTAAACTGTCTTAACTGTGCAGCCATTATTCCAAGTGCCTCAGCTTTCCTAATTGCTGGCAAAACTATTAAATACGGCCTTATTTTGTTTACTAATCAATTTCCTCCTATCTCTCTCTCTCTTTTTTCCTTTGGTTTTGAGACAGGGTTTTTCTATGTAGCCCTGGCTGTCCTGAAACTCACTCTGTAGACCAGGCTGGCCTTGAGCTTTTATTCCACTACATGTGCACGAGTGCTCTCCCTACATGCATGTCACTGCACATGCATGCTTGGTTCCACAGACGTGAAAGAGCATCAGATGCCCTAGAACTGTAGTTACAAGACGTACATGCTCACCAGGCAGTGGTGACATACGCCTTTAGTCCCAGCACTCGGAAGGCAGAGGCAGACAAATCTCTGTGAGTTCGAGACCAGCCTGATCTACAAGAGCTAGTTCCAGGACAGCCTCCAAAGCCACAGAGAAACCCTGTCTCAACCCTCCCCACCAAAAAGAGGTACATGCTCACAACTGAACCTGGGTCTTCTGCAAGAGTAGCCAATTATCTTAATCACTGAGCCATCTCTTCAGTCTGCCAATCCCATTATTTTTAATCCTCACACACAAGACAGTTATTTAAAAGATATATTTTTTTCAGCAACAAACATTTTCTACAGATACTCTACCTGTTACTTTCTTTTCATCATCATCATAGTTACTAGAGGTTAAGAGCTGTCCAAATATGAGAGCTGGGACATACATTTTCTCAACTTTGTGTTCAACAACAGGAATTCCTTTTCCATTATTCCATATACTAATCAAATTATTTTCTCTAAGAAAAGATAGAAAATTTTATTATACAACAAATTTTAAACTGTGCTTAACATCTGAAAATAAAATACATATATCTGCAAGTTTCAATTTCATGATGACTCTCCACATATATACCCTTTTCCACCATGCTTAGTTCCTAATATTTCTGAAAATAGCATCCAGGGGTGGGAAACAGAAACCTTTTCCAACACTTGGGTAGACACTGACAATACTGAAAAAACATGAAATTTTAAAATATTAGGATTAAACAAAAGAAAATGAATTGTACTCAAATAAAAGGACAAAATTAGGAAATAATGATACTACTTTCAAGAGGACCATCTGTATATTCCTACTTCCTTTAGTTTTTCCCACCCAATAAAACACACTGAAAAATGTTACCAATAATAAACAAACTGCCCTTCCTGCTAACAAAATGTTAGTCACTCAAACTTTCCAAAAAAATATTTTTATTTTAAATTATGTATATGTGCATGTATGCTTATTTGCACATGAGTGAAAGTGCCCATATACTGGCAACCAAACAAAGGTCCTATGCAAGAGCATCAGGTTCTCTAAACTGATCTATCTCTCCAGCTCAGTTACTAGGACTTTTATGATAGTTATTTGGGCTAATGCTTATAAATATATGAATGAGCTAAAATGGGACACGAATAATATAATAATACTTGTTTAATATTACCTGTAAAAAAAAAATCAGTTAAAACTAGCTCAACATCTTTAAAAGGTTGTTATCAAGTCCTTAAGTGCAATCAAGTATGCAGTCATCATTAACATATACCCCACAAGCGTAGTTAATGTCACCACTGATCAGGCTAATAAAAAAATGTGAAACCTTCATCATGGCCACCCCACAAGGGAACATGAACATTTAAAATCAGAAATGTAAACTCAAATTATTCTCTACTACCACCTGCTGGTTTGCTGTTTCAATAGCATCATCAAAGAAACAAACAAACTGACCAATTATTGCAAATGCTAGCTGAAGTACTGCACTATTTAGGGATTAAGTATCATGTTTATAAACTATTCTGTAATAGTTCAGACTACACACGGAAATTGTTTTGAGATGGGGGACTCACCATGTAATTCTAATTGGCCCAGAACTCACAGATCTGACTCACTCTTCCTCTGGATGCTAGGATGAAGGGTGTATGCTATCATCTGGCAAAGTTTTTTGTTTTGTTTTGTTTTACTGTAGTACTGGAGCTCAAACCATAGGCTGTACATGTGCTACCACCAAGCTACTCTCAACCCCTTTTTTATAAAGATTTATTTATGTATTATGTATAGTGTTCTGCCTGCATGTATGCTTGCAGGCCAGAAGAGGGCACCAGATCTCATTACAGATGGTTGTCAGCCATCATGTGGTCGCTAGGAAATGAACTCAGGACATCAGGAACAGCAGTCAGTGCTCTTAACCTCTGAGCCATCTCTCCAGCCCCTCAGCCCTTTTTTTAATTTAAAAATTTTATTTTGGGACATGGTCTCAGTATATGCCTCAGTCTCCCTAAGAGCTAGGATTATAGGCCTATACCACAAGGCCCAGCTGGAAAACTGTATAGTGTTGCTCACCTTTAATCCAAGCACTTGGGAGGCAGAGGCAGATAGATCTTTGAGTTTGGCCAGAACATTGAGGTTACATAGCAAGTTTCACCTTAGCCAGAGCTACACAGAAGACCCTGACTGAAAAAAAAAAAAACAACAGGAAACCAAACAAAACTACTGATAATTGTTAGTTTTAATGTTGGGTATTCACAAGCTGTTCATTTTAGAATCCTGTCTTTCTGTACTTTTGCAAACTTTATTTTATTTTGAGACAGAGTTTCTCTGTGTAGCCCTGGCTTTCCTGGAACTCACTTTGTAGACCAGGTTGGCCTCGAACTCAAGAGAGTTTCCTACCTCTGAATCTCAAAAGTGATAGGACTAAGGTATGATAAACCACTATGCCTGGCAGGAACGTAATTTAAAAAAAAAAAAAATCTATCTTCACTAGTAATTAAAGCAAATACAACAAATAATATAAGCCTTAGCAAACCAAAGGCTAACACTTACGGATCAATTGTGACTCTAATACAAGACATTTTTGGGTCCCTTTGTTTGTTGTCTGCAGCATTAACTGTAAGAAAATGAAATACACACTTAGAAGCCATCAAAGTGCTTTAAAACACATTAGCTCTAGAATATAGAAAAATAAATTCACAAGTAACAAAGGAATAACATTAACAAGGTGTTAATTTATAGTAATTTTTCTCAAGACAGAATCACATGTATTTCGTGCAGACTTTGAACTTGCTATGTAGTTAAGAATAGCCTTGGGCTGGGCGTTGGTGGCTCACGCCTTTAATCCTAGCACTCGGGAGGCAGAGGCAGAGGCAGGTGGATCTCTGTGAGTTCGAGGCCAGCCTGGTCTACAGAGCAAGTGTCAGGATGAGCTCCAAAGCTACACAGAGAAACCCTGTCTCGCAAAAAAGAATAGCCTTGAACTTTTGATTTTACTGCATCTACTTCCCCAGTTCTAGAATTACAACCTCACTGTTTTATTACAGCAATTTTAAAAATTACTCATTTATATTTTACCTGCATGTCTGTCTGTGTGAGGGTATCAGATCTTGTAGTTGTGAGCTGCCATGTGGGTGCTGGGAATTGAACCTGGGTCCTCTGGAAGAGCAGTCAGTAAGCCATTCTTTAGCCCCCTATTATAGCAATTTTGGTTCATAGTATTATTTCCAGAATAAAACTTAATTTTCTGGACTTTATAAGACTGCTTTTTTTTTTTTTGAGGTAGAGTCTAGTTGTTCTAGAACACATTATGTAGACCAAGCTGACCTCAAATTCAGAGATCTGCCCACCCCTACCTCTAAGTGCTGGTATTAAAACCATGAGCTGCCACATCCAGCAGACATACATATCACTTTTGGCAAGTAATTAAAGTAAGAGGAGCTATGTTTACAGAGGGTTTAGTATGAATGATACTTAAGAACTTGACCAGTAGATCTTCATATAAAAATATTTACTTACCTAGAATCTCATCAAAGATTTTATACAAACCAGGAACAAAAGTTACTTCCCTGTAGTTAATGCCAACATCTTCATCGTAAACCCACATTTGCTTAAAAAGAAAAAAAAAGCAAAGAAAGTTATTTTTATTTATTGTTTTGTCATTAATAGTCTAGTCTTTCTTTTCTTTTTCTTTTTTTTAAAGATAGTGGCTTACTATGTAGCACTGGGTAGCCAAAAACTGGCTATGCAGACCAGGCTGGCCTCAAATTCAAGAGATCCACTTGCTTCTGCCCCCACAGTGCTGAGATTAAAGGCTTGCAGCTACACATGGAAGAGTAAAGCCTTCTTGAATAAAGATTGAAATATGTATGGGTTGAAATGTGTTTCTGCACATGTATGAATAATAGGTCAGGTCCAGCAACACTAAGGAAGTGAAGTTCAAAACATTAACCTGAAAAAAGTATGACATTCAACAAGACCTTGGTTTTACCTGGGTAACTAATTCCACAGAGCCAATGTAGGTATCTGGGCGGAGCAATATATGTTCCAATTGTGTTTTTTTCTGATAGATTCTTTCGATAGACAGCCTTTTCTTGGCATCTTCATTTTTCTTTTTGTTCATTTGCATATTTTCATTTACAGGCTAGTCATTGGGGGAGAAAAAGAAAACTTATTTTAACCATAACTTGATCAGAAATGATCAACTAAATATCTACAATAATGATAAACTCAATACACTATACCGCAATTTGCCATCTGTTTTTAGGTACTGGTAGAGTTGACATAGCTTCGAACAAACAATTCCATTAAAATCCTTGTAACCAGGTTCTAAGGGGTGTGTGTGTGTGGTACAGGGGATGGAACCCAAGGCCTTGAACATGCTAGGCAAATGCTGACTGCTGAGGAAAACCCCCAGATCTTTTTTATTTGTTTTTTCCTGTTGCTGTCTTTAACACAGGGTCCCATGAACTAGCTTAAGCCATCCTCCTGTCTCAGTCTCCGGAGCAGCTGCTATTACAAGCATGTCCCACTAGGTCTGCTATACTTGATATACCAAGTATATCAAATATAGAAAAGTCTGCCTTTAAACAATATTTTCACGTCATATATAAACACTTCTTTCATCTAATGAGCAAATACCTAATGAGTGCCCACGTAAGTCTCGGACAGATAACAGAAGGTGTTATTCTGCTGTAGCAGTTGGGATGCTGGCCACATCCACACCCTGAAACAGGGCAGTTTGGGGGCCACTCGGTCGGCCAGCTCCTCATGGGAGCTGTCACACTCTGCACCTTTCCAGATGAGAGTCATTCAAATCAGCCCGAGGGCAGAGAAGAAAAGAGGGGCACTGAATTCAATTACATGCCACTCGGAGTCACACACGAGGGCCACTAGATTACAGACCCGTCACAGGACGGGCGAGTGGACCCTGCCCACACAAACAATAAAAACGCACGATACTCAAGAAGTCAGTTTGGACGATATCATTTCTTGAGGAACTTCACCCCGTCCGCGACCCTCCAAGGCCTAGGAGACGGGGTGGCCGGGATCCCCGCCGGTGGCGGGCCAGTCCTCAGCCCGGGAGCCTCAACCCTCACCGCCTGCCAAGGAAGCAGAGGCCGCGAAAAGGCTCTACCTCCCGGGCCCATCCGCGAGCTGTACCTGCAGCGGCGACAACTCCATGGTGACGGTCCTGTAGGGGCTCGTGAGTCCCGAAAGCGACTAAATCAGTGGGAAACGCGAGGCGACCCGCGACCAGAGCGCTCCTCCACAGACGCACGTCGGTTAGGATGGCTTCCCTAGTTTCATTTGAACCTTCGCCGAGCCCGCCCAAATCAGAGGAACCAATCACCGAGTCGCTCTCATTAGCTCTGTTTAGAGTAACCAATCGTGGACGGTCTTTTATTCATACCCATTGAAAAGGCGGCCTGTTCGAATGAACCAATTAGGTAAAGGAGGCGGGAGAGTCTTCAGGATAGACCAATAGTCTATTCCTGTAGCAGAGACTTACAGGAAATCTGGCCAATGAGAAAGGCCCATGTGATCCGAAAACTCTGAGGAGAGAAGGCGTTTTGCAAGTGCAAAGCCGTTTCCTCAGCTCTTCTCAGCTCTCCGCCTGAATAAAATGATGTAGAAACGGATGTTCTTTCTTTATCTCAGATTCGTTAAAATTACAGAAATCCTCCCTTAGTCCTTATGTAGGCAGCTAGAGGAATGGGAATTCTTTTTGTTTTTTGTTTTTCCTTCAAAAACAGCGCGAGTTCTGGCTCAGTTTGGTTAAGGCAGCGGCTCTCAAACTGAGGGTTATAACCCTATTAGGGTCGCAAACCAGTTATTTACATTACGATTCATAACAGTAGCAAAATTACAACTATAAAATAACAACGCAACAATTTATGGTTGGGAGGTCACCACACATAAGAAACTACATTATAGGGTCGCAGCGCTAGGTTGAGGACTACTGGGTTAAGGTTCTCACTCGACAGACCAGGCTGGCCTGGAATTCAGAGAGATCCGCCTGCCTTCTGCAGCGCTGGGATTAAAGGCGTGTGCACCACACCTCTCGGCCCAATTTATTTTCAGTAAAAGGAAGTTCTTCCGATGTGATTTAGACTTCCATGCATGGAAGAGTGTAGACATGCCATGCAAAATCTCCAGGAACATTAACATCCCCTTGTGGAAGATTCCTGATAAAATATTCCTCCTTCAGGGGGGTGAGGGGCGTCTTGAGACCCGAACCTCTCAGTCAGCCAGTGATGGAACACACAAGTGCCATTTTATTTGCCCCCCTCCAATGTCCTCTGCAATCTGGAGCATTTGACATGGGAGGCTGGACTTGGTGGCTCCTGCCTGTAACTGCACCATTCAGGCGGCTGAGGCAGACGGATTACCATGAGTTGCAGAGTTGAGACCCTGTCTGTCCCCACCCCCAGCCCCCACCCCCATTAGTGAATTTTAAGAAACAGACTTGGAAGTACTAGGTCGAATTTTTGTATTATAGTCATGTATAAATTAATAGTATTTTGTTTTTGAATTAAAAACTTTCTGGGGGAAAAAAAAAGCTGGGCGTTGGTGGTGCACTTTAATCCACTTTAATCCCAGCACTCGGGAGGCAGAAGCAGGCGGATCTCTGTGAGTTCGATGCCAGCCTGGTCTCCAGAGCGAGTGCCAGGATAGGCTTCAAAGCCACAGAGAAACCCTGTCTCGAAAAACCAAAAAAAACCAAACCAAACCAAACGAAAGAAAGAAAGAAAGAAAGAAAGAAAGAAAGAAAGAAAGAAAGAGAAAAAACTTTCTGGGTACTCCTGGCTAGCCTGAAACTTGCTGGGTAGACCAGGCTGGCCTTGAAATTCTGGCGATCCTCCTGCCTCTGCCAAGTGCAGGGACCTCAGGAATGCACTACCACCTTGGCATATAAATTTTGACTGCATATGTATTTTCCTTTTCACTCACATGTTACAAGGTGCTAGACAAACATAGCAGCATAATTTGAATAATTACTAATTTTGTCTGAACCAGTTCCTTCCATTTGCTACTTGTTTGTTTGAATTTTAAACACAGCTTGTCAATTATATCACCTTGAAGGAGAAAGCTTCTTCATTTCCTGTGGAAAAAAAACCAGAAATAATAATAATAATAATAATAATAATAATAATAATGATATAAATAAATGGTTGTGGTGTCCACACATTTAATTCCAGCACTTGGGAGGCAGAGGCAGTTAGATCTCTGAGTTTCAGGCCAGCCTGGTCTACAGAGTGAGTTCCAGGACAACTAGGGCTACACACAGAGAATCCCTGTCTGGAAAAGCAAAACAATATTAGGGCAATAATGGAGCACACCTTGAATCTCAGCACTCGAGGCAGAGGTAGAGGCAGAGGCAGAGGCAGAGGCAGAGGCAGAGGCAGAGGCAGAGGCAGAGGCAGAGGCAGAGGCAGGTGGATCTCTGTGAGTTCAAGGCCATTCTGGTTTACAAAGCAAGATCCAGGACAGGCTCCAAAGCTACACAGACAAGCCCTGACTCAAAAATCAAAACAAAACAAAAACAAAAAAGAAAAACAAAACAAAATAATAAATAAATGAAAATAAAAATAAATTAAGAAATAGTAGGCTATCATCATCAAGGAACTGATAAATTTCAATATTTTTTCCCTTCCAAAAGAAGCCTGAGATTTTTAAGTAACCCTACTATCCTGCTGGCAAGTGAAAGAGAAGACCAATGAAGAAATGTGATGTAGCGGAAAGCAGATGATGAAAATAGATCACAGGCTAGGGCAATGGGAAAACCATTGTTCTCTTCCTTGTTCTCTGTTTTCAACCTAATTCTGGTCACTGGTCACTGTGTGTTGATGAAGAAAGGTGACTTCAACTCTTGGGGTCACTAGGACACAGTAGTTATGACTTCTACCCAGTCCAAAGATTGAGTAGGCTGTGGCCTCCAGAGCCAGGTGTCACTCTCTGCATTTTTCCTTGATCGTCAGAAGCCAGCCATGCTGCCTTCTCCCCAGCACAGAACTGGGTGGATATCCTTCCCAAGGATGGTATTTCATCCTCTTTCACGCGTGCCCTCCATCCTGTAGTCCATTCCAGCTCCAAGTCTTCAAGCCCCACCTGGAGGTACATATGGCAACAGGAATTTACCAAGCAGCTCCAGTCCTGCTTTCTGAAGTCTAGAGTCTCCTCTAAAGTTCAGTTTGATCATGACTCTGTTTCGTCCACTTCTTAAACATTTCTCTTTTTTTATTTTATTTTATTTTTTTTTTTTTATTTTTAAGACAGTATTTCTGGGCTGGAGAGATGGCTCCGAGGTTCAGAGCACTGGCTGCTCCTCCAGAGGTTCTTGAATTCAATTCCCAGCAACCACATGGTAGCCCACAACCATGAGATCCGGTGCCCTCTTCTGGCCTGCAATGAGATCTGATGCCCTCTTCTGGCCTGCAGGCATACATGCAGGCAGAGCACTATATACATAATAAATAAATCTTTGTTTTTTAAAAAGACAGGATTTCTTTGTGTAGCCCTGGCTGTCCCGGAACTCACTCTGTAGACCAGGCTGGCCTCAAACTCACAGAGGTCTGCCTGACTCAGCCTCTTGAGTGCTGGGATCAAAGGCGTGTGCCACCACCACCCAATTCTTTTTAAACATTTTAAATGATTTTTTTCCATTTATTTTATTTAATTAATTAATTTTTTATATTTCAATCCCAGTTCCCCCCCTCCTCCCCTCCTGCTCTCCCTTCCTTCCCCTAATCCCTCCCATCCACTCCTCAGAGAGGGTAAAGTCTCCCCTATGATGTCAACTAAGTCTGTCCTATCACTTGATTGAGGCAGGACCATGGCATCCCCCACGCCATGTCTAGGCTGATCAAGTTATCCATCCATAGAGAATGGGCTCCACAAAATCAGTTTATGCATTATAGTTAGATTTTGGTGCCACTGCCAGTGGCTTCATATATTGCCCAAGCCACACCATTGTCATCTGTATTCAGGGGGCCTAGTTCAGTCCTATGCCGGTTCCCCAGTTGACAGTGTGGAGTCAGTGATCTCTTAGTAGCTCTGGTCAGTTGATTCTGTGGGTGTCTCCATCATGTCCTTGACTCCTTTGTTCATATTATGGCTCCTCCCTCACTTGGATTGCACTCTGGGAGGTCAGCCCAATGCTTAGTTATAGATCTCCACGTCTCCTTCCATCTGTTTCTGGGAGAGGGATCTAGCTTCTCTGGGTTGTGGACTGTAGGAAGGTTATACTTTGCTTTATGTCTGGTATTCACTTCTGAGTGAGTACATACTATATTTGTCTTTTTGGATCTGGGTTACCTCACTCAGAATTTTTTTTTTCTAGTTCTGTCCATTTGCTTGAAAATTTAAAGATGTCAATTGTTACTGCTGAGTAGTACTCCATTGTGTAAATAAATGTACCACATTTTCTTAATCTGTTCTTTGGTTGGGGGGGCACCCAGGTTGTTTCCAAGTTCTGGCTATTACAAAAAAAATGCTGTTATGAACATAGTTGAGCAAATGTCCTTGTGGTTTGAGTGTGCCTCCTTTGGGTATATGACCAAGAGTGGTATTGCAGGACCTTGAGGTCCATTGACTCCTAATTTTCTGAGAAATCGCCATACTGATTTCCACAGCAGCTGAACAAGTTTGCACTCCCACCAATATTGGAGGAGTGTTCCTCTTACTCCACATCGTCTCCAGAATAAGCTGTCATCGTGTTTTTGATTTTAGCCTTTCTGATCAGTATAAGATGGTATCTCAGAGTGGTTTTGATTTGCATTTCCTTGATGTCTAAGGATGTTGAGCATTTCCTTAAGTGTGTTTTAGCCATTTGAGATTCTTCTGTTGAGAATTCTCTGGTCTGTATCCCATTTTTTAACTGGATTATTTGGTAGTTTGGTGTCTAATTTCTTGAGTTCTTCGTATATTTTAGAGACCAGGCCTCTGTCAGATGTGGGGTTGGTGAAAAATTTTTCCCGTTTTAAATTCTTTTTTTTCTTTTCTGAGACAGCTTTTCTCTGTGGCTTTGAAGGCTGTCCTGCAACTAGCTCTTGTAGACCAGGCTGGTATCGAATTCATAGAGATCTGCCTGCCCCTGCCTCCTGAGTGATGGGACTAAAGGTGTGTGCCACCACCACCACCCAGCGATTTTTTTTCCCATTTTGTAGGCTGTCATTTTGTTTTGTTGACCATGTCATTTGCTTTACAGAAGCTTCTCAGTTTCAGGAGGTCCCATTTATTCATTGTTGCTCTCAGTGTCTGTTTTACTGGTGTTCTAATTAGGAAGTGGTCTCCTGTACCAATACTTTCAAGGGTACTTCCCACTTTCTCTTTTATGTGGTTCAGTGTGGATGGATTTATGTTGAGGTCTTTGATCCATTTGGACTTAAGTTTTGTGCATGGTGATAGATATGGATCTATTTGCATTCTTCTACATGCAACATCCAGTTATACCAGCACCATTTGTTGAAGATGCTTTCTTTTTTCCATTTTATATTTTTTGCTTCTTTGTCAAAAATCAGGTGTTCATAGATATGTGGGTTAATATCGGGGTCTTCAGTTCAATTCCATTGGTTCACTTGTCCGTTTTTATGACAATACCAAGCTGTTTTTTTCTTTTTTAAGATTTATTTATTTATTTATTTATTTATTATGTGTACAGTGTTCGACCTGCATGTATGCTTGCAGGCCTGAAGAGGGCACCAAATCTCATTACAGATGGTAGTGAGCCACCATGTAGTTGCTGGCTTTGGACCTTTGGAAGAGCAAGCAGTGCCCTTAACCGCTGAGCCATCTCTCCAGCCAAAGCTGTTTTTATTACTATATCTCTATAATAGAGCTTGAAGTCAGGATGGTGATGCTTTCAGATGCTCCTTTATTGTATAGGATTATTTTGGCTATCCTGGGTTTTTTGTTTTTCCATATGAAATTTAGTGTTGTTCTTTTGAGGTCTGTGAAGAATTGTGCTGGGATTTTGATGGGTAATGCCCTGAGTCTGTAGATTGCTTTTGGTAGGATTGCCATTTTTACTATGTTTATGCAACCTATCCATGAACATGGGAGATCTTTCCATTTTCTGATATCCTCTTTAGTTTTGTTCTTCAAAGACTTAAAGTTCTTGTCATACAGGTCTTTCACTTGTTTGGTTAGAGTTACCCAAGATATTTTATGTTGTTTGTGGCCATTGTAAAGGGTGATGTTTCTCTGATTGCTTGCCTGTTTGTCATCTGTATATAAGCAGACTAGTGATTTTTTTTTTTTTGCATTCATCTTGTATCCTACTACAGTACTGAAGGTGTTTATCAGCTGTAGGAGTTCCCTGGTAGAACTTTTGGGGTTACTTATATATACTATCATATCACTCACAAATAGCGAAAGCTTAACTTCTTCCTTTCCAATTTGTATCCCCTTGATCTCCTTTTGTTGTCTTATTGCTCTAGCTAGGACTTCAAGTACTATATTGAATAGATATAGACTGTTTCTATTCTGTTGAGTTTAGCCCTCAATTTGATTATTTCTAGCCGTCTACTCCTCCTGGGTGAGTTAGCTCCTTTTTCTTCTAGAGCTTTCTGTTGTTCTGTTAATTTGTTAGTGTGGGATTTCTCTAGCTTCTTTATGTGGGCATTTAGTGCTATGAACTTTCCTCTTAGCACTGTTTTCATTGTGTCCCATAAGTTTGGGTATGTTGTGTGGTCATTTTCATTAAATTTTAGGAAGTCTTTAATTTCTTTCTCTATTTCTTCCTTGACCCAGTGGTGATCCAGTTGAGCATTGTTCAATTTCCATGTGTTTGTAGGCTTTCTGAAATTAGTGTTGTTGAATTCTAACTATGGTGATCTGATAAGATACATGGGGTTATTCCAGTTTTTTTTGTCTCTGTTGAGGTTTGCTTTGTTTACTGAGTATGGTCAGTTTTTGAGAAGGTTCTATGAGGTGCTGAGAAGAAGGTATATTCTTTTGTGTTTGGGTGGAATGTTCTATAAATGTCTGTTATGTCCATTTGACTCATAACATCTGTTAGTTCCCTTATTTCTCAGGTTAAGTTTCTGTCTGACAGACCTGTCCAGTGGCAAGAGTGGGGTGTTGAAGTCTCCCACAATTAGTGTATGGAGCTTGATATATGATTTAAGCTCTAGTATTGTTTCTTTTACAAATGTGGGAGCCCTTGTATTTGGGGCATAGATGTTCAGAATTGAGATTTCCTCTTGGTGGATTTTTCCTGTGATAGATATGAAATGACCTTCTTTATCTCTTTTGGTTGATTTTAGTTTAAAGTCTATTTTGTTAGATATTAGGATAGCTATACTAGCTTGTTTCTTAGGAATTTTCCCAACCCTTTACTCTGAGGTAATATCTGTCTTTGAGGTTGAGGTGTTTCTTGTATGCCACAGAAGGATGGATTCTGTTTTCGTATCCAATCTATTAGCCTGTGTCTTTTTATAGTCAAATTGAATCCACTTATATTAAAGGACATTAATGATCAGTGATTGCTAGTTCCTTTTATTTCTGTTTTTGTTGTTGGTGACATTGTTTGTGCATTTCCCTACTTTGGGCTTTGTTGCTGTGAGATCATCTGTTGCCTGTGTTTTTGTGAATGTAGTTGACTTCCTTGGGTTGGAGTTTTCCTTTTTGTACTTTCTGTAGAGCTGTGTTTGTGTATAGGTATTGTTTAAATCTGGTTTTATCATGGAATATCTTGTTTTCTCTGTCTATGGTGATTGAAAGTTTTTCTGGTTATATGAGTCTGGGCTGGCATCTCTGGAAGCCAGAAGGTTCTGGACTGGTGTTATGCAGACACTTTCATTGTTTCTATTGAGAATTCGGGTGTTATTCTGATGGGTGTGCCTTTGTATATTACTTGGTCCTTTTCCTTTGCATATCTTAATATTTTTTCTTTATTCCTTATATTTTGTGTTTTGGTTATAATGTGGTGAGGGGATGTTTTGTGTGAGTGTGTGGTCCAATCGATTTGGTGTTCTGTAGGGTTCTTGTATCATAGGCATTTCCTTCTTTAGGTTTGGAAAATTTTCTTCTATGATTTTGTCAAATATATTTTCTGTGCCTTTGAGTTGGACTTCTCCTTCTTCTATCTCTATTATTCTCAGGTTTGGTCTTTTCATGGTATCACAGATTTCCTGGATATTTTGTATTAAACATTTGTTGTATTTAATGTTTTCCTCTATGGTATCTTCAACGCATGAGATTCTCTCTTCCATCTCTTGTGTTCTGTTGTTTTGCATTTGTGGTTCCTGATCGTTTACTCAATTTTTTTATTTCTAGAATTCCCTCGTTTTTTCTTTTTAGTTTTGCAAGTCAGGGTTTCTCTGTGCAACTACCTGTGGCTGTCTTAGAACTCACTCTGTAGACCAGGCTGGCCTCAAACTCACAGAGATCTGCCTGCCTCTGCCTCCTGAGAGCTAGTATTAAAGGCATGTGCCACCACTGCCTGGTATTTTGTGTTTTCTTTATTGCTTCTATTTCAATTTTCAAGTTTCTATTTCAATTTGGACTTGTTTGTTTTTTCTTGGTTTTCTTGGGTTTATTGACTTCTTCCAATTTTTCTTTTGTCTTTCCCTCCATTTCTTTAAGGCAATTTTTTATTTCCTCTTTAAGGGCCTCAAACATCTTCATACAGTTATTTTTAAGGTCATTTCCTTCTGCTTCATCTGCGTTGGGATGTTCAGGTCTTGCTGTTGTAGCAGCACTAGTTTCTGAGTGGTGCTGTGTTGATCTTTATGTTGTTGAGTGTGTTCTTATCTTATTGTCTACACATCTCTTCCTCCAACCAGTATATGTGAAGCCCTTGCTGCAGGGTGTCCCTCTTCCTGCAGTTGATGTGGGGTGGGGGCTGTGGCTCTGGTGATTGCTCCTTCAGGTAGAGGTAGGCTCAGGGGTTCTGCTAATGGCTTCTCTAGGTCAATGTGGGACTGGGGTTCTGGTGGTTGCTGCAGCAGCCGGGTATCTCTTACCAAGAAATGTCAGTAGATGCTGGCTGGGACACAGGTGTTCTTTCACAGAGGAACTTCTTAAGATAGCTTCTGGAAGCAACTGCTAGAAGCTGTTATCGCTCCCAGGGTGTCATTTGCAGCTCCTGGCGGCTTGAGCCTCCTTTTGATGACTTATTTATTCGTATTTTACGTACATTAGTGGCTTTTGTTGTTATTGTGAGATGCTGATATTGTGTTATTGTGAGATGTTGTTATTGTGAGAATGCTGGATCCCCGGAACCGGGATTACAGACAGTTGTGAGCTTCCACGTGGGTGCTGGGAATTGAACCTGGGTCCTCTGGAAGAGCAACCCTGACTGGCCTGGAACTCACTCTGTAAGCCAGGCTGGCCTGGAACTCACAGAAAACTGCCTGCCTCTGCCTTCCTAGTACTGGGACTAAAGATGTGCATTACTACCTTCTAGTCCTTAATGTTAGATTTTTTTTTTAAAGGCAGCTATAGAGAGACAGAAAGCTGAAAGAAAGAGGGGCTTGGTCTGACCTTAGGTATAACCTGTTTTTTCACAGTTAGGGAGCATCTGTGGATGACAGAACTGAGGGCAAACAAACAGAATTCCAGGCATCTGCTAGATGCTAATTCTTGGAGGCCAGGAGCTGGGACTCAGTTGCAAGGCACAGTGGTGATCGCAGAGGGGAGGCATCCATCCTTATTATCCTTGCCTCCTGACTCAGCAGGGGCCCAAACTGGCTTCTGGTTTTAGGCCCAGACCTACCTCACCCTGCAGCGGGCTGATTGAGTGGGGCTTTGGATGTCACTTTCTCTCTGTCTCTCTCTGTGTATCTGTCCCCTCCCCCTTTACTGAGAATACCAGCCACATGTTCTGTTGGAGTAGACTAGGAAATCCCCAGATCTCCCACAGCGCTCAGCCTGGCAAAAGGACCACATGCCTGGGAGAAGAGTAAAGGAAATTCCAGGGAAGTGACCCAGGACCATTCATCCTCAACTCCACTGAGAAGTTCCCTTTGGCAGTATCTACACTCAACAATTAAATGTCTAGGAATTATGAATGAAATGCCACAATGGTGCTGAGGTGCACAGTTTTTTGTTTGTGTTAGATTAGTAAAATGGTTGTAGAAAAGTAGAAGGCGGTACCACCATGCTGCGGAGAGTAGATAAGAAATGAGGGTTAATTAAAATGTAAGAGTGTTAAGAGGTAGCGGCTAGTAACAAGCCTGAGCTATTGGCTGAGGATTTATAATTTATATTGTTAGACCCCCGAAAACTCAAGTATCCGGGGTCTCAGGCCAGGTTCGCGGTCACCCCAATCACCAGGCGGATTCGAGAGCTTGCTGCAAACTGCACGAGGCTTTATTGTAATTTAACGAACTAACCCCATGTTAGCTCGGGTCTTTCACCCACCCGCCATGGCAGACGGCTAGAAAAAGACGGCTCCTACGGGCTCCCAAAAGATCTTATAGGGCAGCGTAAGGGGAGTGTCTAGGGGTACGCACAGGCTCACGATTGGTGTGCCTCCAGGCTTGGAGGGCTTGCCCTGTGTTGATTGGTCAACTGGTTGTTATGGCTCATAGGCCCTCCCAGGGTGGTTGCTATGCTCTCTACGTCATTGTCGTGCGCTTGTCCGTAAAGCACACCCAGGGTCGTAAAGCATAGCGCCACCAGCTAACTTCCGATTGGTTCCTTGTCACAAGACAGGCATCTGACCTCTACGTGACCAAGGCAGGTTTATGGCAAGCACGTGTTCGGCTGTTATGGCTGCCAAAAGGAAGCTGGTTCCTTCAATATTAAGTCTCAGAGTCAGTTATTTGGGAAGCGACTTCTGGTTATTTGGGAACAAGCAGTAAGAACAGGAAAATTCCACCTACAGTGAATTAATGCAAAGAAGGCTTCTGCCCTGCTGTTTTAGTGCTGAGCCCCCCCCCCCAAAAAAAAACAACAACAAAAAACAATGTCCAGAGTGGCAAGAAGATTGTGAGATGAGCTGAATAGGATATGACCCATTAGTCTCCCTTTTAGAGGTCACCTGAATTCCTCTCTGTAGACAGATTTTTCTCTTTGGGCTGCCAGCTCACAAAAAAATGACACGAAGACTTATTATTAATTATGAAAGCTTGGTCTTAGCTTAGGCTTGTTTCTAAGTAGCTCTTATAAATTAAATTAACCCGTATTTTAAAATCTTCATTCTTCAGGGGCTGGAGAGATGGCTCAGAGATTAAGAGCACTGGCTGCTCTTCCAGAGGTCGAGTTCAATTTCCAACAACCACATGGTGGCTCACAACCATCTATAAGAAATCTGATGCTCTTTTCTGCTGTAAGGGTGTACATGCAGGCGGAGCACTCATATACATAAAACAAATAGATTTTTGAAAAAAAAACTACATTCTTCCACACAATTGTTACCTCATTTCCTTTTTGCCCATCCTGCTTCTGCTCTGTCTGGCTAGCCACTCTGCCTTTCTTCTTCCCAGAGCTCTCTCTGTCCAGTAGTTCCGCCTATACCTCCTACCTAGCTATTGGTCATTTAGCTTTTTATTAAACTAATTACAGTGACACTGAGGAGGCCTAATTTAACATCAGTGCAGCTGTGACAGGCTTCAGACTAACAATACTGGGACTAGGCCTCACCCTTACAATAACCAGGAAAAAACACAAATTCTACCCATGGGGGACCAATCAGAATTGAGACAAACAAATACTAGATGCTCCAGAACATTAAGGATAGCTTACCTAACTTGTATATAGGTTGCCAATTTCCTTGCAGCAACGCCAGTACCAATCCCTGCTTGACAAGACTTTTGTTGCCCAACTCCTGCCCAATCAGGAGTTCAACCCCCATCTGAATCCAGAATTCCCCTGCCCTCCCTACATCTTTTACTCCTTAAAACCCTGCCATAACTGAGTTCAGGGCTCTCCCTAATCCAACCGCTGTGTTGGAGCAGACAGAGAGACCAAGCTCGAGCTTGCAATAAAGGCTCTTTGTTTTGCATATGAACTCGGACTCCTGGTGATCTCTGGGATACTCATAGTGTGGATACAGTGTTTGGATGCTCATCCCGGATCCCCAGGATCCAGACCCAGTGGGCCCCCCACCTGTGGAGCCTTTGACTGACTGGTGAGTGTCATTTGATTTCACTTTGTCTCTGTCTTGCACTGCACTTTGATGAGGTCAATTTTCTAGGTTGCCTGCAAAGGTCTGGGCAGGCACACTGGATGACTGCAGGTTGGGGAACTGGTACCCTTCTGTATGGAACTGAATCTTGGATCCCCCTGGTTTCTCTGAATAGACAAGGCAGGGCTCAGCTTCAATTTTTCCTCCAGTTTACCAGGAGGAACCTGCGTTGTTTTGTTTGCTTTTGGACTGTTTGTTTTGGGTCTGACACTTAAGATTGACATTATGGGACAAAAGTTGAGTACTCCCACTCCCTTGACTCTGATTCTTGACCATTTTCAGGAGTTTAAGGCTAGAGCACATAAAGAAGAGTTTGAAACTAAAAAGGAAAAAATTAACCACATTCTCTCAGATAGAATGGCCTTCCTTTGATATAGGCTGGCCAGGAGAAGGAAGTTTCAACCCCTACTTGGTGGCTTGCACCAAAGATGTCGTCTTTGGGATTCCTATCCATATGGACCAGACTATCTTTGCCCTCAAAGAGGAAACTGAAAAGCCATACCCCAAACCATCTGCACCAGTCCTCCAAGGGGGAACTGAGGAGGGAACCCTCTTTCTCCCCGTCCTTATCAGCTCCCTCCTCCAGGGACCCAAAGGGCTGCTGGGGCAGAGGGAAGGGAGGCCTTCTTCTCACCCACACTCACCCATGGAAGGGCACAACAGGAAAATCCCCACACCCCTGACTCAGTCACCCTGCCCTTGAGAACGGAAGGGAGATGACATCTACCAATATTGGCTCTTTGCCAGTGGTGACCTCTACAACTGGAAAAACAAGAATCCCAGCTTTTCTGAGAGACCTAGGGCTCTAATTAATCTTTTGGATCCTGTCATTTTTACTCACTAGCCTACCTGGGACAACTGCCAACAACTCCTTCAGATTTTATTTACTACAGAAGAAAAAGAAAGAATCCTTCTTGAGTCTTGCAAACTGATTCCTAGCCTCGATGGCAATCTGACTACCAACACTGCTCTGATCCACCGGGGCTTCCCATTGACACGTCCCAACTGGGGCTACCACACAGGAGAAGGTAAGGGGAGACTCAAAGTCTACCGCCAAATTCTAATGGGGGGGTCTCAGTGTGGCTGCCACACAGCCCACTAATTTGGCCAAAGTTACTAATGTACAACAGGAAAAGAACGAAACACTCTCAGCTTTCTTAGAGAGGCTGGTGGAAGCCTTTAGGGCCTATACTCCCGTGGCTCCAGAGGCACCTGCCAACATATCGGCAGTGACCATAGCATCTGTTAACCAGGCTTCACTCGACATAAGATGCACACTTCAGAGAATAGATGGAATGGCAGACAAGAGCCTTCAGGATTTATTAGCAGTGGCCCAACAGGTTTATAATAACAGAGAAACCCCAGAGGAGTCACAAAGGAGGTTTACAGTGGCCAAGAATGCCTCAGAGAGGCAAAAGGGGAGACAGCTTAACATCTACACAGACAACTCCTATGCATTTGCTATGGCTCACATACATGGGCCATCTACCAGGAGAGGGGCCTCCCCACAGCAAAAGGCAAAACCATCAAAAATAAGCAGGAAATATTGGATTTATTAATGACCTTATGGCTGCCCTCCAAATTGGCCATCATCAACTGCCCAGGCCACTAGAAGGCAGACACACCTGTTGCTGAGGGGAACAGATTAGTGCTCCTAAAAGCCATAGTAGCCACTATGGAGACCTCCCCTGTACTAACGTTGGCTCCTCCTAACCCGGAGGCACCGATCCTCCCTGAGTGTCCAGCATATACCCCTGAGAACCTATGCTTGATTAGCCAGCTGCCCAAGGCCTGGGGGCCTCACAGACCTGACAGTTGGTGGAGAACAGACAGTGGGCACCTCATTTTACCCAGAAAGGTGGCTAAAGAACTCCTTTGTCACATCCACCACTCCACTCATCTGGGGACCAGAAAAACTGAAGATTTGATCAGACAATCTCACCTAAAGATATTTGACTTGAGACATAAAATTAAACAGATTGCTGGCAAATGTCTAGCCCAAAGGCTTTTCAATGCAGACAATAAGCCCAAAAGCCCTGGCTCTCTACTTCAGGGAACCAAGCCTGGAGCTCACTGGGAAATGGACTTCATTGAGGTAAAACCTGGAAGATATAGATACAGGTACTTACTTATGTTTATAGACACTTTTTCAGGATGGGTGGAAGCCTACCCTACCAAAAAAGAGACTGCAAAGGTTGTGACCAAAAAGCTGTCAGAAGACATCATTCCAAGGTATGGAGTACCAATCCTTTTGGGTTCAGACAATGGCCCAACTGTTGTCTGGCTGGTAACTCAACTCAGCAAAAACAGTTGGGGCAAATCGGAAATTACATTGCACATATAGATCCCAGAGTTCAAGACAGGCAGAACACATGAATAGAACTCTAAAAGAGACCCTTACGAAATTAACCATGGAGACTGGTGGTGACTGGGTGGCTCTCATTCGCTTTGCCCTCTACAGGATCTGGAATTCCCCTTATACTTTGGGACTTACTCCTTTAGAAATAATGACAGGGAGGCTACCTCCCATTTTGCCTAACCTTAAGTCTGAACTTTCTGTTGGATTTACTAATGATGATGTGATTTCCTCCCTGAAAGCAGTGACTGTGGTACACAGGGACATCTGGTAATGCCTCAAGGCTATTTATGGATTTGCACCCCTCCTCCTCCCCACAAGTTCTGTTCTGGATACTGGGTCTTCTTAAGACGACATTACCATGAAACCCTAGAACCTCGATGGAAAGGACCCCATGTTGTAACCCTGACCACCCCAACCACTCTTAAGGTGGACGGACTCACTACCTGGGCTCACCACACCCATGCCTGAGCTGCAGACCCAGAGCTAGAGGACCCATCAGAGCCTTCACCGGACAGCACTAAACCTCTTCAGAATTGGACTGCAGAGCCAGACCCAAACATCTCCCTCAAGTTAAAGGTCAGGTAGCTAGATGAAGGCCAACAAGCCATCTAGTCATTGTTCCTGAAAGAGAAACTCAAAGGAGAGAAACTGAAAGAAATGGCTGATTCTCCGGTAAATGAGTCCCAGGGACTGTTGACATTCAAGGATGTGACTGTGGACATCTCCCAGGAGGAGTGGGTGTGTCTGGACTCTGCCCAGAGGGCTTTGTACATTGATGTGATGCTGGAGAATTACAGCAACCTGATCTTTGCGGAGAACTATTGCAAATGTGATCCTGTCCACCAACATGTGAAGACTGAAAAGGAGTCTTGTCAGTGCAATGAGCTTGGCAAAGTGCTTCATGACCCCTCCACATGCGCACTTTATAGAGCAAGTGAAACCACAGACAACTCTAATAACTACACATGCAGTAATCACAGGGATGCCTTTATTGACTCATCAAACCCAGGTAGACATGAAAGCATGCACACTGGAGAAGAACCTTGCAAATCTAAAGACTGTGAGAAATCATCAAATCTGTGTTCCAACATTTCTCAAGGTCAGAGACTCTATGCTACAAGGAAAGAGCACAGACAGGGAGGAGAATATGATGACCATTTTGACTCTACATACAGTCATTTGCAACAAAAATTCTGCATTGGAGAGAAACCACACCGGCGTGGGAAGTGTGGGAAATGCTTCTTCAGTACTGCCTCAAGCCTCAGTGTACATCAGACAATTCACACTGGAGAGAAACCTTATAAATGTGGCGAATGTGACAAGTCCTTTAACCATTGTTCAAATCGTGGAACACATCAGAGAGTCCACCCTGGAGAGAGACCTTACAGTTGCAGGGATTGTGACAAATCTTTTGCTATGTACTCATATCTTGTTGCAATCAGATAATTCACACCGGAGAGAAACCCTACAAATGCAAAGACTGCGACATGTCCTTTCTCTGGATTTCTACCCTTAGAATACATCAGAAAATTCATCCTGGAGAGAGACCTTACAAATGCAAAGACTGCGACATGTCCTTTAATCGGATTTCAAAACTTAGAGCACGTCAGAAACTTCATACTGGAGAGAGACCTTACAGATGTCTGGAATGTGACAAGTTCTTTACGCACATGTCAAATCTTAGAATACGTCGGGGAGTTCATACTGGGGAGAGACCTTACGGTTGTAAGCAATGTGCCAAATCTTTTACTTGGAGCTCCAACCTCAGAGCACATCAGAAAATTCATCCTGGAGAGAAACTTTCACAAATGCAAAGACTGTGATATGTCCCTATGTCTACCTTTCGGGTCTTAGAAGACACCAGAAAGTTCACACTGGAGAGAAAAATACCATTCTCATGGCATGACAGCATTTTTCTGTATTCTCTGCTTATAAATCTCAACAGCATACATAACATGTTACAGGATAGTTTCCTGTGTACTGTGAAGATGTGTCTTTGCCAGCGCACCTTCTGACTGGTTTAATAAAGAGCTGAACGGCCAGTAGTTTGGCAGGAGAGAATAGGCAGAACTTGTCAGGAGAGGAACTTGGGATGAATCTAGTGTGGCAGGAGATGCCAGGAAGACCTTGGAGGAGTCGGATGTACAGATTGGAGGAAAGGTAAAGAGTCATTTGGCAAAACATAGGTTAATAGAAACATGTTCCTTTGAGTTATACGAGCTATTTGGGAACAAGTCGAAACTAAGGTCAAACTTTTATAATTAATAATTAGTCTTTGTGTCATTCTTTGGGGGCTATTGGTCCAAAGAAATTCTGACAAGAAAGATAAACTACAATAATAAAAACATGAAGATAAGAAACTTGTGAAAGCCTGGAATAAAGTTTTAAACCTTAGAAAATATCACAGTTTATATTTTTAAAAAAATTCTATAATAATACCTTGTGGGGGCTGGAGAGATGGCTTGGAGGCTAAGAGCACTGACTGCTCTTTCAGAGGTCCTGAGTTCAATTCCCAGCAACCACATGGTGGCTCACAACCATCTGTAATTTGATCTAGTGCCCTCTTCTGGCCTGTAGGCATACATGTGGGCAGAATATTATATACATAATAAATAAATAAATCTTTAAAAAAATAATACCTTGTGAATTTGTAGTGATACATTATTTATGATTTATTAAAGCTTGACTGAGGATTCAAGCTATGGAGATCAGGCAGTGGTGGCACACACCTCTAATTCCAGCTAGGAGGGGGTAGTACACACCTTTAGTCCTAGGACTCAGGATTGAGAGATAGAAGGATCTATCTGAGTTCAAGGCCACCCAGGGATACACAAGATTGAATTAGTCTAACAGAGAATTATAGCTCACACCTTCAATCCCAGCACTAGAGGGGTATAAAAGACAGGAGCAAGCAGTCAGGGTGAGACATCCATTCTCCAGCCACGTTGAGGAGAGGTTATCGTCTGAGGCTTGGTGAGACCTCGTGGAGACAAGACCAGTCCATTAGGCCTGAGGTAGAGGTGAGAAGCTAGTGGCCGGCTGCTTTGCTTTTCTGAACTTCAGCTTGAAGTTTGAACACCAATATCAGTCTCTGGGTATTCATGTTACATGAATTTGTTTTTTTTTAAATGGGTGTGGCTGGGTTGGAAGGCCTGGTATATATTATATACACCGAAACTAAAGTAAAAGTCTACATAGCCAACACCTTATTTGGGAACTGGTATCCAAAACCTTTATAGTCCTAACTCATCAAGATCAGACCTAACACAAGAATGCTGGCTGTGTTTAAATGCATATGCCCCCTTCTACACCTGAGTAACCGTAAACCATAACAGGAAACCTGATGATGCCACACCAGACTCTTGTCCATGGGAACAACAAAGCAAGTTCTCTCTCTAACAGGTGACAGGGGTAGGGACCTGTGTAACTGCCCCAAGAACTCAGGTCCCCATAGGGCTTTGCAGTAAAACCTTGACTATAGACAATAGTACTCATTCATTCTGCTGTCCCATCTGGATGGTGAGCCTGCAACACTGGGTTGACCCTATGCATTCATGGTAAGGTCCTGAATGCAGGAAAGGGGTACTGTGTGGTGGTCCAGCTCTTCCCCAACATAAAATACTGTGAAGAGATGAAGATGGAACTATCCCTGTCTCCTCCCTCTCCAGATATGAGGGCCATAGGGGCAACTGCAATAATGCTCTCCAGTTTGGTCCGACTTGGGTTAGCAGGAGTCACAGGTATAGGGACCTTAGCATTGATATTATAAGACAAAAACTACAAGGACTTACAATCAGCCATAAATTCACATTTGGCTCACATTGAGGACTTGATTGGCAAACTAGAAAGGTCTCTAGACTCCCTAGCTGAAATAGCCCAACAGAGCAGATGGAGCCTGAATTTCCTTTTGCTGCAGCAAGGAGGGCTCTGTGCTGCACTCTGGGAAGAACGTTGTTTTTATGTCAATCACTCAGGGGTCATTTGTGACTCAATGGCTATACTAAGAAAAAGAGTTAAAGACAGAGAATGGACAATCCAGAAACAGTCTGGACGGGATGAGGGTCTTTTTAATCGGTGGCCAACCACCCTACTCAGCACTAGCTGAACCTCTTCTAATCCTTACTCTTATGGAAGTATTTTCTCCATCAAAGTTCCTCTTCTCAGATGACCCTAGCTTGTGTCAAACCGACAACACCAAAACCAAAACACTAACCAGGACACACCAAGATCAGAATAGCAAGTGGTTGGTCCTGTAGCTCTGACCTTGAACTCCAAATGCAAGGTCTTATTTGAGTGAGAGAATGTCTGGAGCCACAGAGTCCCATCCTGAAGTTTGTTGCCCTCAGATAGTTCTTGATACGGCTGAGAGAAGCCTTAGGTATGGTTTTGAGAGCTGGCTCAGCTCTACAGTTATTACCTCATTCCATCCTCTGATGAATGAATGAATGAATGGAGGAGTCTTGATGACATCCTGTCTTCCATCTCTTCAAGCTTTTCCTTTCATGATGTCTCTCTGCCTTCCTATCTCTCTGCGATATTCTGTGATGTTTTTTGTGTGTGTTGTATTTGTGGTGTATTCACGTGAGTGGGCCGATGATACACATGTGCCTGTGTGTGCATACATGGAAGGCTGAGCATGGCATAAGGTATCTTCATCGTTGCTCTCTAACTTAATACAGGGAGTCTCTCACTGAACGGGAAGCCTATCATTTTGGTGATGGTGGCTTGCTAGTGAGCTCTCTGCCCTTCAGTACTGGGATTATAGGTATAAGATGCTATGTCCAGCTTTTTGCTGGGTTGAGGATTTGAACTCAGGTCCTCAAGCTTCAGAGCAATAACACCTACCTACTGAACCATCTCTCCAGCCCCCTGCTTTAACCCTCTGCCTGTAAGCATTTATCTTGCTAATATTCTCTTCCCTTCTGTCCTCTACTCTATGCCATCATCCAATCTTTGAATAAATCTCTTTTGTTTTTATTTTTTTTTTGTTTTTTGTTTTTTTGATGATCTTACATCACCATGATTAGGTAGGATAAGAATCTGGCTGCAAAGATCTGGAGGTTTGTCATCTCCAAATATCAAGTCCCTGGAAACACGGTGGTCTGAGGGTGGGAGGCTAGGCTTCAGGAGTGAAGATGGGGGCTATGTGATTAGGGGGTTTGGGTACTATAGCCTTGTCTCTGGGACTACATAGTCCTGCCCCTCTGTTTGTAACTCTCCAGTATTCCTCCTTCTGTTAGACCAAGGACAAGACCATAGCAGAAAAGATTCCTGGAGTGAGAAGTGGGGAAGATCCCTGAGAGTCTGCCTTCCCTCGTCTGGGTTTAGATTTTAGTTCCAGGGCTGTAGCTCCAGCACCCTAACTGAGAATGCCAGAACTGTCAGGTTGGCTCGACATCTGCCTCTTGGGAAAGACACATCAGCATTGGACACAAGATCCTTGGCCACTGCAGCTAGAGGGACAGGGACCTAGCACTAGCAGCATTGCCCAGTGATGGGAAGAGACGTTGCTAGGTTTGAGGAAAACCCAAGGCTGTGGTACCTCTGTGTACATGTGTGTGTGCATGTGTACATGTTGTGTTTGTGTGTGTCTGTGTGTGTGTGTGCACATATGCAGGTATGTGTTAAAGGCCAGGTTGTCTCACAAATAGGGTTTTTTTTGTTTGTTTGTTTTGTTTTTGTTTTTGTTTTCGAGACAGGGTTTCTCTGTATTGTTTTGGATCCTGTCCTAGAACTCTGTAGACCAGGCTGGCCTCAAACTCAGAGATCTACCTGCCTCTGCCTCCTGAGTGCTGGGATTAAAGGTGTGCACCACCAATAGGTTTAAATCTCATTTAGTTGCATATGACCTTAGGCCAATTTTTTAATTGCCTACGACTCTATCTATATTATGGGTTTATAGGGTTACCATAGTAACTAATGATCACAATGGCTAATGTACTGAAACAACTCTGCCAGACATAGTGTAAAGTGAGCAACATCCCTGTAGTTTTGCCCAGTCCTCTCAGGCAGGGCTGATGTTATCCCTCAGTTATTGCTAAGGGCATTTGAGGATAGAGAGAAGATAACACTTTGCCAAATCTCAGAGCTACTTAATAGCAAATACAGGAATCACTTTAGGCAATTTGGCTTCCAAATCACTTGCCAGTCATGGTTAATAATACTCAGTGGACACTTACTATGTGTTGGGGAACATTTTGAGCATTTTATATTCTCTTAACTTAATCATCATAGCCCTCCTATGCAACATTCACTTTTTTTTTTTTTTTTTTTTTTTTTTTTTTTTTTTTTTTTTTTGTTTTTCGAGACAGGGTTTCTCTGTGGCTTTGGAGGCTGTCCTGGAACTAGCTCTTGTAGACCAGTCTGGTCTCGAACTCACAGAGATCCACCTGCCTCTGCCTCCCGAGTGCTGGGATTAAAGGCGTGCACCACCAACGCCCGGCAACATTCACTTCTTATGAGGGATGAGGATGCTGAGGAACAGGCTAACATCTGGACTCTATTGACAGGAATACACCCCAGGCAAGCTGACTTAAAAGTCAGCACTACGGCTGGGTGGTGGTGGCTCATGCCTTTAATCCCAGTACTTGGGAGGCAGAGGCAGTGGATCTCTGTGAGTTCGAGGATAGCCTGGTCTACAGAATGAGTTCCAGGACAGCCAGAACTACACAGAGAATCCGTGTCTTGAAGATTTAATTTTCCAAAACAGTTTGTTTGTTTGTTTGTTTGTTTATGTGTGTGTGTGGTGGATGTCAGAGGACAACTTTCAGGAGTCTGTTCTCTTCCTTTTCCCAGGTGGGTTTTAGGTAATGAAGTTTAGGGTTTGGGGAGATGGCTCAGTGGGTAAAGTATCTGAAACATAGGCATGAGGATGCAAGTTAGGATACTCCAGCATCCACATAAAAGCTGGGTGTGGTCACCTGCATCTCTAACCTTAGGCAGGCAAACTGATCTTCAGACCACACTGGTCAGCCAGTTTAGCTATCAGTGAGCACCAGGTTCAGTGAAAGACCCTGTCTCAAAAGATATATTGGAGGGGGCTGGAGAGATGGCTCAACAGTTAGGAGCACCGACTCTGCTTCCAGAGGACCGGGGTTCAATTCCCAGAACCCATATGGCAGCTCACAACGGTCTGTAACTCCAAGATCTGACACCCTCACACAGACATATATATGCATATATGCAGGCAAAACACCAATGCAAATAAAATAAAATATTAAAAAAGGATAGATTGGAGGGGCTGGCGAGATGGGTCAGAGGTTAAGAGCATTGACTGCTCTTCCAGAGGTTCTGAGTTCAATTCCCAGCAACCACATGGTGGCTCACAACCATCTATAATGAGATCTGGTGTCCTCTTCTGGTGAACAGGGATACATGCAGACAGAACACAGTATATATAATAAATAAATCAATCTGAAAAAAAAGATAGATTGGAGAGTGATATTGGAAGACATCTGACGCCGGCCACTGCTTTCACACACAGCACCCCCCCTTCCTAGTTGAGGGTTGAGTGCACAAGTGTGTGTGTGTGTGTGTGTGTGTGTGTGTGTGTGTGTGTGTGTGTGCTTGTGTCACGAACACTCACAGTTGCAATCACAAACACACATATACTAAAAACAAAACAAAAAACACACATATATTACACCCTATATACATCAAAGCATTAAAATATAGCATTGTTGATTTATGCAGATCTATGTCTGTGAGACCTGGGATTTGAGGACCTTAAAGAGTGGGCAGGCAACAGTCTAATTCTGTAGACTTTTACTTTAGATTCGGTGTATATTTATACATGATTGTAACAAAGAAAACAGTGATCCAAAGAAGGTTGCCTTCAGAAAAACATGGTGGGAAAAACATGTAAATAAATGCCAGTAAACACATACTAAATGTTAACAGAGCAGTCATTTCCCAGAACTCTCTCAGGACAGACCAGTTTAAACATAATTGCCTGGCATGCACTATAGGTTATATCTGGGAAAGCATAAGAGCAAGGCAGAAGGCCAGATTCAGGGGACACTGAGGACAGCATTCAGCACATCCTTTCACCCGATTGGGTTCTATAGCTATGTTCTGACATCCAACAAGAACAAACATGTCTCATAAATTTAAAGTAAATGTTTGTCCCAGGAGGCATGAAATCACATCCAAGAACAATCCAGGGAACAAAATGCACTTGAGATAAGAGGCCCTCTGCCTTTTTTACTGGAGCCTCTCTCATAGTTCCCCAAGGCTTTGTTCACCATGCGTCATTCTTTTGACCACAATCCAACATAACATATATACAGAGAAGTGCAGAAATGAAAGATTTAGCTCAGCATAACTCACATAATGGGTTCATGTACCAGATAAATAAGTAATAATTGTTACTTATATTCCATAAGTTTGTCTTCATTCTTCTTTCTGAAGGTAATTTTTATCAACATTAAAACTTTAATTTTTTTTTTTTTTTTTTTTTTTTTTACAGCAGAGACTTGGATCTCTGTGAGTTCGAGACCAGCCTGGATTACAAGAGCTAGTTCCAGGACAGCCTCCAAAGCCACAGAGAAACCCTGTCTCAAAAAACCAAATAAATAAATAAATAAATAAATAAATAAATAAAATTTTTATATTTAATTTTATGTATATGGGTGTTTTACTTGTACATATGTTTGTGGTGTCTGAGCACAAATTTTAGGAGTTCATTTTCTCCTTCTACTGTGGGTTCTAGGGTTCAAATTCAGGTTGTCAAGATTACATGGTACAAGCCCCTATCTGCTGAGGTATCACTAGTGACTTTTTTTTCACTCTTTTTTTTTTTTAAGATTTTATTTATTTATTATGTATACAACATTCTGCTTCCATGTATATCTGCACACCAGAAGAGGGCGCCAGATCTCAGATCTCATAACAGATGGTTGTGAGCCAACATGTGGTTGCTGGGAATTGAACTCAGGACCTCTGGAAGAGCAGTCAGTGCTCTTAACCTCTGAGCCATCTCTCCAGCCCCCCCCCCCCCCAGTGACTTTTAAAGCTTTAAACGTATGAGTGTTTTGCCTACATGTATGTCTGTGCCCCACATGTGTGCCTGATTCCCTGGAAGCCAGAAGAGGATGTCAGATCCGCTAGAACTGGAGTTACTAACAGTTTTGAGCTACCATATGGGGACTAGAGACTGAAACTAGGACCTTCACAAGGGCAGCCAGTGTTCTTAATCCCCGAGCCACTCATCCCTCTTGTACCAATAGTGACCATGTTAAACAGTGCCTCCTGAACACACTTGAATACTTTATTTTTAGAACACACACATTTGTATTGGGAATGGACATCTATGGGTGGAATCTTGTGTTGCTTCCAGGTAGTTGTATACATTGGTCTTTTTACTGGCAATGTGAGAGTCCCTTTACTCTACAACCTGGAATTGTCAGTATTTAAAGTGTTTTCCACTTTGGTGGATATGCAGCTCTTGACACAGACTGATGGCTCCATTGAAGAGGTCTGGAAGTAAGCAGAAGGTTATGCAAACTCCTAGTGCTGGTGGGGAAAGAGAAGTCACACAGCTGTGGGAAAAGATTAGAGGGGTGTGTATAGGCAGGTGTTGGGGTCTCTCTGCATCTCAACCTTGCTCCCTGGGGTTTGCTGAGTCCAAAGACCCTCTATGGCGTCTCTTTAAGCTTGGAGCCCCTTTTGGGTTCTCTCTTAGCTCAGAGGTCCCTTGGTAGGATTTCTTTGGTAGGTAGGTAGCACTTTGTTTCCAAAGTTGGGAGGTTAGGAGGCAGGGTCTGGAAGCCCTCTAGTGTATGGAGGAGAAAGGGCAGGGTTTCCAATTTGATTCTGGGCTTCTGATCTTTCTGGCAAGTGGATGCCTTTCTCTTGCCACAACAGGGATCAGGGAAGACAAGGCAAGTGGTTTCTGTACACTACCACAGGTTCTGTCTGCCTAGAGTCTGTGTGTAGAACCTTCTGGGTTGCAGTTTCTTCTCTCCCTCCCACCTTACCTTGAGACTTGAACTTATGGTGACAGGCGTGGCACAGAGGCAGGAGTGTGCACAGGAAGGTGATATATTATGCACAGACCTTGCTGGGTCATCTGCTACCTGTGTGCCCTAGGGTGAGCCACGCCATTTCTCTGGGTGGTGACAGAATTCTCAGGGAGTCCAACACTGTTCTGTATAGGTTTCAGCCAATGAGAAAGAGGTTTCATTGGTGCCTATTGGCCTGCAGACAATGCAGACTCTGGAATGTTGAGAGCCATGTTGGAAGGGTGCTTTGGACTTTGTAAAAGAACTACAGAATTCTGCCAGGCCGTAGTGAAGGTGCATATTTTTAATCTCATACCAAGGGGAGCAGAGGCAGGAGGATCTCTGAGTTCTAGGACAGCCTGGCATAGAGGGACATCCAGGACTACACAGAGAAACCCTGTCTCAAAAACCAACCAACCAAACAAACAAACACTCCAGAATTCTAGTATTCTGAGATTTCCAGAGGTGGATAGGGCTTTACAATGCAATATGTTCTCCTAACACACTGCACAGACGGTAAATCTTCAGTGAGGAAAGGGAAGTGGTCACAAAGCCAGCAAGCAGCTGGCTGTCTGGTCTGGAGTTAGGAAACTGGATGCTACCCAGCCAAAGTGGACTCCCCTCTTTCTGCCTCTTCCCTGCCTGGAGTCTCTGCCCATCCTGAAGGAAGAGGCTAGGCTCTGGACAATGGCTGGACAAGAGTTCTCTTTGTATTGTGAGGCCTCTCTGAAGAGCCCAGTTCTCCTGATTAACTCTCTAGAACTATGGAGCCCTGTTGGGCAGGAAGAAGGCTGTCCTGATATACTATGGCTTGGCTCACATGTGGGGTTCTACGTGGCTGCCATATCAGTACTTAGGTGTCAGCAGATATGAAGGGATTAGTGTAGACACAGTAACATCCAGGGGAGTCAGGAGAGGGCTGGAAAGCAAAGTTATAAGGAGGCCTGGAACATAATCCTACACCAATGCCACCTCTACCTGACCTGCATGCTCAGCTTGAACTCTGTGTCATAGTCTTCTGCTCATGATATTCCTGTAAAATGTTTCTGACAGTTGACTGAGGCAGCAGTGAGATATAGGAGTTAATGGTGCAGACTGGAGTAAGATAGCTTAGGTTCACATCTTTGTCCCTCTCTGCCATGTTGCTTTGAGTAAATTACATAATCCCTGTGTGCCTCACTTTTCCTGTCTAAAAAGACAACACTGAGCTGGGTGGTGGCGCACACCTTTAGCCCCAGCACTCAGGAGGCAGAAGTAGGTGGAGCTCCATGAGTTCAAGGCCAGTCTGGTCTACAGAGTGAGTTCCAGGACAGCCAGAGCTATGCAGACAGACCCTATCTTGAAAAAACAAAACAAAAAAGACAACACTAATAATGCCTCCTCCGTGAAGCCTTATGACACGGTCAGTGATAGTTAAAGGTGAATTCTCATAATTATATAGCTTGTCCACTCCATCAGACGTGATGCCCCCTAGAGCAAGCTTATCATTGATACCAGAGAACAGATTTATTTATTTATTTATTTATTTATTTATTTATTTATTTATTTATTTATTTATTTTGAGACAGGGCCTCACTGTGTTGCCCTGGCTGCTGTGGAATTCACTCAAACTCACTGAGAATCTCCTGGCTCTGCCTCCTACATGCTGGGATTAAAGGCGTGCGCCACCATAGCCAGTCAGAACTCTGTCTTTATTGGAGTTGAGATCCACCCCCAACTCCATCTGTTCTTCCAGGAGTTTATTCTGGGTCGGCAGAAGTCTGGGATTGTCCCAGTGAGGCAGCTAATAAGACCTGATCTATAAGCTAGGGAGAGAATGCGGTGGAAGGGGCTGGAAAGTAGTGGAGTTTCTTCATCTGTGTGCCAGGTGGAGTGTCTTCCCAGCTCTCAGGAAGCAGGGACTGACAAGGGTGTGCAAGCTCTGCCCCCCCCCCCCCGGAGAGACAGCCGGAAGAGGACTGAGTTTTAAATAGGACTGAGTTTTGCTTCCCAGATGCTGGAGGCTCATCACAGAGCATCCAGTCCACCAGGAGGCAGCAGTCAGTAGGATGAACCAGCAATAAGGGCCTGTGCCATGAACTCTGCCTGCATTTCAGGCTACTCCTTTTCTTCTTGAGGGTGGTGATGGTCAGATGGTTGGAGTTTTACTGTATAGCCCAGGCTGGCCTAGCCTAGATGCTGGGAGTAACTAGTATGGGCAATCATGCCCAGTTAAAATGACTTTTGGGGGTGTAAGGATTCGAACCCTGAACCTCATGCATACTGGGGCTCTCTCTACCACTAAGCTACAGGTCCAGTTCTCAGAGCCCTTTTTAATCTATCACCTCATGTTTTCTTCTAACCATTCTATGTGGCTGAGCCCAAGTATTTTGCCCCCCTGTCTGTCTCTCTCTGTTTCTCTGTCTCTCTTTTCCTTTCTAACTCTCTTCAGTGATGAAAATTACCCATTTAAATGTTAAGTGGGGACCTGGAAAGAATGGCTCAGCTTCCAGAGAACTACACTTCAGGTCCCAGAATCAATTCTCAGGTGGCTTACAACACCTATAACTCTAGCTCTAAAGATATCTGCCACCTCTGGACTCTGCCTTTTGTGGGTACCTGCACACAGACACACAGACACACACACACAGACACACAGACACAGACACACACACACACACACAGACACACACACACACTCATACACATAATTAAAAATAAAAAGTAGCTGGGCTTGGGGACACACACCTTCAATGCTAGGTGGATTTCTATGAGTTTGAAGGTAGCCTGGTCTATGTAGTAACTTCTAGGCCTGCAAAGGCTACATAATGAGGACCCCCCATCTCAAAATAAATAGGTGAATACCAATCAATCCTTTTTTATTTTGGTTTTTTAAGAGACAGGGTTTCTTTGTGTAGCCCTGACTGTTCTGGAACTCATTCTGTAGATCAGGATGGCCTGGAACTCATAGAGATCCACCTGCCTCTGCCTCCTCAGTGCTGGGATTAAAGACATGTGTCACCACCATCTGCCTTCTTTCCTTCCTTCCTTCCTGGCCAATAAATCTTTTCTAAAAAGATGGTAAGTGGCAGATCTGAGATCACATGACATTAAAGCGCTCTGCTACCTCTTACACTCTGGTGCCTTGGCTCTGACTCTTCTGCTCCTCCTCTACTTCCCGACCAAATTCCACCGGCTGAGGGGACACACTAAACTCTGAGAGTCTCCAGTTCATTGGGGGAGACAGAAGTCCTGCCATCAGGAGAGATCCCGGAATGAGTTCCTAGCAGGGGAGGTCTAGGAAGGACAAATTCAAAGTTCGTGCTATCTATTTCATTCCAGGGACTTCCCACAGCGGCTTGCCTCTTATTGCAGAGTCCCCTTTGCTAGACAAGCCCTGAAAGCTCAGAGCTTCAGGTCCCTAGTGAGGACCAAGTGACAATGCTGGACTGATAATTTAGTCTGATGACGCTGATACCAGGTTTATTTTATCCTTAAACACAGAAGACTTGGTCTCAGGTCACCTTTTCAGTGAACATTTCTCATGCCCCAGAGGTAGGACTGATTGCTTGTGCTTCTGGGCCCCCATGAGTCCCATACACATATCTCCCAGGGCACCTGTTCGTGTCTTAGAAAACTTATTTTCATTATGCACTTATCTTCTCTCTCCTTGAGGCAGAGTGTTTTTGGCCATCTCTTTATTTCTCAAGAAGTCCTGGAGCAATACGTGCTCAGTGGACATACCATATGTGGACAGCAGTGCTTGGTCCCTGAGTCCAGTCAGTGATGGGGAGGACACCAGAGGCTGGGCTGGGGGCAGAGGTAGCGCTGGGGTTGAGGAGTGGGGGCATCTGTCTCATCTAGAAACCTGGACAGAACGCCGCCTTCACCAGCACTCACACTGCATCCCACGCTGGCTTCATCCCAGGGTTTCTACCCATCTGGGGTTTGCTGTCTGGTGGACAAGTTGGGCTTCAAAACTGTCCTTAATTAGTTCATTTATTCCCACAGGAGCTCCAAGAGGTGGAATAGGGGATGATAATTAGCCTTCCTTTCAGCTAAAGATAAACTTCAAGTTCATCCATTAAGTAGGAGGCCGACTGGATTTAAGGAAGAGAATGGGGACAGGGACTGGCGTTTGAATCAGAAAAACGCTGGCTTCCTCCCAGGAACTTGAAGAACCTGTTCTGTTTACCTTTCTCCAAGGCAGATGGGACGGGAGGGATCCAACTTTATCCCTGAGATGTGACTAAAGAGTCCTGAAGGTCCTAACACACGTCAGCCCTCCTGCAGTCTTAAGGGTTGCCAGTAGGTGCCGTCAGTTCGCAACTTTTTGGTCTATCCTCTAGGTCCGGCTCTTGGCGCCTTTCTTCCTCCAACCGCGCCAACATTCTGCTTTTGCTGGAAGTGGGAGGTGGCCTAATCCCCCAGCTGAAAGACCCCCTGCCCAGGGACAAAGAGAGCAGGAAGAGGTCTAGGAGCTGCACTTTAGCTTGATTTCTCCTTAGATGTTTAGGCCCGACCCTCCAGACCCCATATACCCCCCAAATCCACCGGGCCTCCGACTACGCCCGGACAGACAGAAACTCCTTGGTTGGGGACGTGAAGAGGCGTAGGGACAAATGAGAAGGAAGATAGGAGGTAGTAGATCTATTCCCACTTCCAACAGGATTGCTGAGAGGGGTAGGGGATAGATACGCTGATCAATACGATGTCACCCAGGGCGAAGTGGCGTCGGGAAAATTAAGAAGAGGCTTCTCTTCCTGGAAATCTTTGACTGCCACCTACTGGAAAACGGTCACAATAACTATGCAAATACACAATGAGTACAAAGAGTGGTGCCCCCTGGAGTTGTTCAACGCGCATCTTTACATGGCCAATGTCAGTCTCCCAGGCCAGTCTCCTTCCAGAATCTAGGCGAGGCAGTAAGTAGAAGGGGAAACATCTAAGAAGGAGGAAGAGGCTTGGCACTTTGTCCCGGAGTTCTGGACGCAGAGTGCAAGGCTCAAATGGAACCTGGGGCGAGGGATCCAGGGTCGGAGGTTCAGGGGGCGAGTGCGAAGACTACACATCAGCGCCTCAAGCCCGGGGCCCCTCCTGCACCCTTGTAGAGTGCTTGACCACCTTGCCCCACTTTACTCAGTGCGTTCTCTAGAGCTCGAGACTGGAGGTACCGGGAGTGGGGTAGTGTGGCCGCCCCCGCCAAGAAAGGGCACTGAAGGCGAGGACCTTGAGTCCTCTAAGAGGTCTGGTTCTCAGTGGCAGAACGGGGGTCGCCTAAGTGTCTAGGAGGGAATTCTTCGAGGTCGAGGGAGGGGGTCCAAGCAGCATCTCTTCCCCTCCCCCCTGCTTCCCTCCCTCCTCCCCTTTCCGCCTCCCCCCCCGTCCCCCGCCCCGAGGGCTCTAGTTCGGAGGCTCAGAAGCACCCTGCACGCAGGCCACTGCTTCCAAACGGCGCTTTTTTTTTTTTTTTTTTTCCTGCGGAGCAAAGGACTTTGAGATACTGTAGCGGTGGCTGAGACTCAGGCCAGCGCCCCCTCCCCCTAACGGCCTCCTCTCCCACTCCAATTCCCCCTCGCCCGCCCCTGCTCTCCCACCTCGGGGACGGCGCTGGGGGTGTGGCCAGGGGGCCGGTATAAAGTCCCCGGAGCTGGTCCCGGGCAGCCGCTCAGCCCCCTGCCCCCGCCGCCTGCTGGGCCGGGCCGAGGATGCAGCGCAGCGCCTCGGTGGCCAGGCTCGCTCTGCTCCAGCGTGCTTGCTAACTTCCCCAGCTCCGTCCCTGCTTGCCGGGGCCGCCCCTTGTCCCCGCGCCCTCCGGGTCTGGTCATCAAACGCACTGGGCGCTGCCTCCGGGTCCCTTGCAGCCCTCTCGCGAGCCCGCTCTCCCCTTCTGTGCCCCATCTTCGTCCTCACCATGCTGCCCTTCGGCCTCGTGGCCGCCCTGCTGCTGGCCGCAGGGCCTCGGCCGAGCCTGGGCGACGAAGCCATCCACTGCCCCCCCTGCTCCGAGGAGAAGCTGGCCCGCTGCCGCCCCCCTGTGGGTTGCGAGGAGCTGGTGCGGGAGCCTGGCTGCGGTTGTTGCGCCACTTGTGCCCTGGGCTTGGGGATGCCCTGCGGGGTGTACACCCCACGCTGTGGCTCAGGCATGCGCTGCTACCCTCCCCGGGGAGTGGAGAAGCCCCTGCGCACACTGATGCACGGGCAAGGCGTGTGCACGGAGCTGTCGGAGATCGAGGCCATCCAGGAAAGCCTGCAGTCCTCTGGTAAGACATACCTACCTTTCCTTTGCCACTTTTCCCAATAGCCCTCCTCCTTGCAACTTGGCTTCCTTTCGGGTTGTCCTGGAAGGCCCATAGAAGTCCTCCGGGAGTTGAGGAGAATAGAGGTACGTGGTACAGCCAAGAAAACTGGCACTGAATCCCCAGTGCCACTTGCCACTGGTCAAGGGGAACCTGGTCCCATCCCTTCATCTCAAGTCTCCCAGGTACTTCTTTGTGAAGAGGGGCCTCGGCCTCAGTGGTAAGCCTGGCTCCTGAGGCGACAGTGGTAAGTTAAATGACTTGATTCAGCTATAAAACAAAGCCGGAAAACTGCTATAAGGATGGTGTGTGTGTGTGTGTGTGTGTGTGTGTGTGTGTGTGTGTGTGTGTGTGTGTGTGTGTTTTGGGACGGTCCCTTTCTGTTCCTGATCTAGGGCCCGATCCACACCCAGTTTCAGGTGAAACCCAAAGGTGTGAGGAACCAGGGCCTGGACTTTTCACTCATCACCCTATGGTGAAGTGGCACACGCAAATCAGAAGGGACTTCGACAGGAATGAACGAAATTTGTGCTTCCCTGAAGGCCCAAAAAGCAGTGGAAGGCAGGGCTCTTTCTGCCAGGCTGGCACAACCAGGTTTCTTGCTCCTTCCTCCTGGCAGGTGTCATCTGAGGGGGCCTGGAGGGAAGTGCCGGCTGTCAGCCCAAGGTTTCCTGAAACCTTGAGTGTATGGGACTGAGAGGAGAGGGGGGTCAGATGGACAAGTAGACAGATTTTCAGAATGTCCCTTGCTCTGATCTTGTATTTTCTTTTTCAGATTCTCAGTTTCTTCTTAGACTTTTTCTCTTGTCCTTTGTTATTTCCTGCTGTGTCGCTCAACTTCTGGTTTGACCAAACAGTCTGAGTTCTCTTTTTTCTCGCCGTCCTGAGCTTTATGAGTTCCCTTCTCTCGCTGTGCCTTGGTTTGTTTTTCTGCTGCCCTGTCACGTTTATCTCAGACTCTTGCTCTTCTGATGATTCTTTCTGCATATCTGCTGCTTTTTGGGCGTTCTGCCTCTCCGTATCCCCGGCTCTGGTTATTGTCCCTTCTTGGACAGCCTGGCTCTCTCTGAGCCACCGTCTGTGCTTCTCTCTTCTCCTGGTGCTTGACTCTTCCATTGTTGCAGTCCGGATGCTCAGACTTCAGGCCCTGAGCTTCCTGCTCTGGGTCCCATACCAATCCACTTCCTCAATCCTCAGCAGTTTATTAGTGTGAGGAAAGCAGGATGCAGGGAAAACAGGAAGGAGGTGGACCCCAGGGGTGCCTCTCTGCCCTTCCTGCCCCTGCTTGGGGAAGGAGAGATGGCTCAGCAGAAATAGTCTGGGAGAAATGCCAGACTGGCACCCAGCATTGTTGAGCGGGGAGGAGGGTCTTGGGAGAGGGATTCCTTGATCTTGGGGCAGTGAGACCAGGAGAGAGAAGGCTGCGTTTTTACGATGCCAGCTTTGAGTCTTTGCTCTCTGCCAGCTAGTGGGCATCTAGCAGCAGGTGAGGATGGCTGGTAGTCTCCTCTTTCCCCAACTTGAGCAGGAGCCAGAAGAGATGTGCATGAGCCTTCTCTTGTGGTTGGATAGAAGCAACACTACACTGTGGAGGAAACACTGACCCCCTGGTGGGTTAGGAGGACCTGGCACAGTTTCTGATTGTTCTGTGGGTGTGAGACAAGTCAACCTCTAGAGGAGTCCAGGAAAGGGGTGCCTTTAGGTATGTTTTGGAATTCAGAGCTCAAGTTACTAATTCTCCCACTTCCTGACCTTGTCTTCTACTCACACCAAGGAAACAGCCATCTGAAGAGAGAAAAGCAGAAACCAGAAGGACCCTGGAGATAGACTTTTTTTTTCAAGACAAGGTTACTCTGTATAGCCCTGTCCTCCCTCTCTCTCTCTCTCTCTCTCTCTCTCTCTCTCTCTCTCTGTCGACCAGGCTGGCCTCAAACTCACAGAGATCCACTTGCCTCTACCTCCTCAGTGCCGGCATAAAGGTGTACACACCTAGCTGACATTAGACACTCAATTGGCAAGCTATGGCCAGTGTTTTCTAGTCATCACGGTACTTCTTTGTCATGGCCTTTGCATCATGGGAGGAGCACCCACAGAACTGTACAACAGCCTTGCAGGGTCTCTAATGAAATACTGATCAAGGCTCAGCCCCTTTCTCACACCTTACACAGCAATAGGCCATTGTCCCTTTTTGGTCCCCAGGTTTGGGACCCATGTCCTGGAATACTTTGGTACAGGGCGTTAGTCTGTTCTTTCTGCTCTTTGCTCTTGGGACTGACTTTCAGTTAATCATCTAAGTAAGCAGTCCTTTGGCACAAGCCCTCCTTATTTTTTTCCTGGGGGCAGGTTGTCTCTTCCATTTCCAGCCTGTCCTGCTCTCTTTTCTGACAGGTTGGCCATCCGCACTACCAAGGCCGCCAGAGGTGGGGACAGGTGCATGTGTCATATGCCTACAATTTTCACATCGCGGTACTTACCCTTGACTCTTGAAATCTGAGAGAATGTTCAATGGGGAGGTCAAACTTGGGACAGGGAGTTCCTAAATCAGGCTCTAGGTCCCTCCGGGACAGGGCTAGGGAACAGGCAAGCTGGGTTAATTTTTAGTCAACACAGCAAATATTGTCCCTACTTCGGGAATCTAGTCATGTCATGGAAACTGGGCCTTGCCAGTTTCTGTGCTTTAGGGGAGAGGGGAGGAAGAACATGGCTGCCTAGTGTTTTCTTTAATATCGACAAAGCCTAAATTATTGATACTTAAAGTGGCCAAAGGCAAATCTCCTTGCCTCATCTCTACCTCAGTTTCCTCCTCGGTCAAATGCCTCATCGTTTTGAAGTGTTCGGCACAGTGTAAGGTCAATAGATTGGAGCGATGATGTGTGTGGAGATGAAGAAGCTGAAGGAATTGGCAGAGCATAGGGTGAGAGAGAGTCACAGGGGCAGAGAGGGGTTAGTTGGTTTTGCAGGGTCCTTTGTCTCATTAGAGGCCAGCAGCGGGGAGCAGTTAAGGGGCTCCTCTTGACCAAAATCTTAAAGAAACAACCTGGTATCTGTCATGGGTGGTCTTGGATTCTCCAGCCAAGGTCTAGGGAATGAAGGAAGAGAAAGGCATTTTTGGTGGTCAGGTGGGTGACTCTCCAGAACATGGCTGAAATGTCTGAGTCTGGGTGGCAGGACCCTCTCAGTTCTTAACTGTGGGTGTTTTGGAGGGGCCCAAGGCTGGTTCTGAGGAGAAATCATGGGGGTAAAACCAGACAGCAGGGACTTTTGCCTCTATTGGGGCCAGAGTTGCACACAGCTACTCCCTGGGGGCTCGATCCTTGCCCTGCTCTGCTGTGGTGGGAAGAGCAAGACTTCTGCCATGGCCCGATGGCAGTCTGCCCAGCTCCACAGGAGCTAAAGGGGAGGCCTGCTCCACTAGATAGACTTCTTGGAGACCTAACAAGAGGAGGGGGTCTGCCTCCAGCTCCTGCTCTGGGGCATCGGGACTTCGGTAGAGAGCATTAGAAGCTGATAGCACGAGGAAGTTAATGTTTTTGAGAGGCTCAACACTACACCCTGCCCCCCAGCTCAGTATCTGGAGGTGGACTCTCCAGGTAAACCTGGATGGACAAGGAAAAGTTACAGATTAAATGGAGAGTCAACAAACCACCACCAGAGAGACTGGGATGCTAGTATGGCCTGGCTTGGTTTATGTTTTTGACCAGGGTAGGGTCAGAGTTCTTGAGTGGGTGTAGACGTGCACACCTGGATGAGCATGTGTCTGGACATGTAAACATCTGTGGTTCTGTGTTGGTGGGTGGACTTAATCCGTGTTATGCCCTAAGACCGATTAGAAGCTACTTTCCTAAAATGGAGGGTTTCACTCTAAGTGTAGATTGGAACCAGGGGTCACTGGGCTAGGCCACAGAAACACCCACGCTCAGTGGCCTGCAGGCTGCTGACTCAGCTATGCCCAGTTAAGGCTGTCTGTGACATGGGGCCATTTAATTCTGACATCAGCATAGGCTATGCTTCTAGGCTCACTCTATGTCCCATGTGACTCTAGGTTTCAACAAGCTATCCAGTTGTTCTCATTAATGGTGAACATCTCAAATACCCATGGATAAGCCCCCCGGGATCCCTCATTGCTGGCTTCTACTCACAGAAATGCCACATTGGGAAGCAGGATTGTGGTCAGGTCTCTTGGGCATCTTTTTCTGTACTCTTGAGGGCTCATCATATCAAAGCTCTGGGACTGTAAAGTGGGCATGCCCTCTATCTCCTGAGGCAACTCCTTTCTTTAAAAGCTCCTAAAACAAAACTGAAAAGTAATATGAGGGCTAGGAGCCAGATTATAGTGGCGCCTGCCTATAATCCAATACTTGGGCAGTGAAGCTAGGAGGAGGGGAAATTCAAGGCCAGCCTCAATTACGTAGCAAGTTTGAGGCCTGTCTGGGCTACATGAGACCCTGTCTCTAAACAAAAGAATAAGAAGAGAAAAGAGATAGTAGGCTGGGAATGGCAATAAAACATTCACAGCATACAGAAAGAAATCCCACAGCGTTACAGCTTAGGGGTAGAATACTTGCTTATCCCTTTTTACACACACACACACACACACACACACACACACACACACACACACACCAGCCTCAAATTCTTCTTTACTCCCTGAACTCTGAGCCTAAAAACATTTTGTGTTTACCAAAAAGAAGCAAAGCTACCCTCACTGTGAAGAGAGAATAAACAGACTGGAATTGTGTCATGTGAATCCCAGGGACATCCTCCGTCCTCTTCAGCTGACTCCCAGGCTGGATGTAGGTCTGAGGTCCCTATCCTTTGGTCACATACGCAGAAGGATGGTTGCATCTACCTGCTTCCCCTGTTTCTGTCCTTCAACTCTACACTAGCATTTCACTCAAGACAAAATCTCCTATCCTTGGTGAGTCAGTTTGGTCTTGGTATGGAATCTTAACTGTTAGGGTATTTTTTGGATGGTATAGATTCCCTCATTGCCTGGTGTCCCTTCATCTCCATGCTTTCTTTTCCTTGTCCCCCAAACCAGAATAATAATAATAATAAAACCCAACTCCCCAGCTTTGGCCAGGCAGAAAAATACCATTTGACCCAGAGGCAGCTCTGGGCCTATTGCCATGTATGGAGGAACCTGCTAACTCCTCAGAAAAAAAAAAAAGTCCTGACGCAAACCAGATGTAACCTCCTGTCGGCCTGCCAACATCTGGAATGCTGGCAGGAGCCCTGCACTTGGGCCTGCATTGAGCTGCCAAGTCTGAACATTTCAGGGGTGGCTCGGATGTGCTGAGAAGTCTTCCCAACCTCCTTCCCCTGCTCAGTCTTGCATTCCGGCCCTGGCTGCCAGGAGGAAGCAGCATGGACACAACGCAGGGCCTTCTGGATGGAGCAGCTCACATAGAGTCTTCAGGAGGGGCCGTGGAGACAGGGTCCAGCTTCATGATCCTCATCTCTAGGCAGCCCTTTGCCTGTTTCTGGGTGACTCACATGGACATTGAATGGGGCCTCAAGTTTAGAGATGTGAGACCCAGTGGTAGAGGCTATTGTCTTTGTTCCGGGGGGCCTCTCTCCCTCCCTCCTTCTCTTTCTCTCTCTCCCCTCTCTCCCCTCTCTCTCCCCTCTCTCTTCTCTCTCCTCTCTCTCTCTCTCTTATGCAGACACACACATACACACACTAACGGATCCAGACAGTGGGAGAACCTTTGGGGCCAGACTCCTCGCTCATGGAAAATATGATTTTGGCCCTGGGGATCCCTGGCAGGCTCAGCCAGATGCTGAAAGAGCAGGAAAGGAGACAGGAAGAGTGAGCAGATGGAGAGGGGGATGGCGGGAGGAGCTGAAAAGAGGAGGTAGAAGATCCAGTAGTCCCCCCTCCCACTGCCTGCCTCAGACCTCCCTGCAGGGCCCAGGGGATGTCCTCTGCCATCTGGGCGGCTGCAGCTGGTGACTATCTGAATCCTGAACTGGGTGGGGTGAGGAACAAATCAAGGACTTCAAGAGGAATATTCTTCCAAAGACATTCAGAGGAGTGGGGTGGAGATGGGGGCTGCTCATATTTCCTCCCAACGGAGGCTCTCTGGCGCTATGGAGCCTCCCGGTGGGGGAGAAAGCAGGTGGGAGGTTGGAGGAGTGTAAACCTCTGTTCTTTCTGATGCTGACCTCTGCCTTTCTCTGACGGCCTACAGACAAGGATGAGAGCGACCATCCCAACAACAGCTTCAACCCCTGCAGTGCCCATGATCATAGGTGCCTGCAGAAGCATATGGCGAAAATGCGAGATCGGAGCAAGATGAAGGTGGTGGGGACACCTCGGGAGGAGCCCCGTCCTGTGGTGAGCATCTCTGACCCACAGATGTGGGTGCTTGTAGAAATTCCATTACTAGATCTGGGCTATGTCCACCTAGCAGACACCGAAGTCTCCTGTGTGTACAAGATGTCTCTGATGAGAGTCCAGGGAAAACCCTTTCTTTCTTTGTGATTCTTTTTCCACACGGCTCATAAATATCGCATAGCTGAGGTGGTTGGTAAAAGCAGGCCTGGTCTAGCTCCCTAGTCTTTCTTTCGTCTTTTTTTTTTTTTTTTTTGAGTCAAGATTTGCTCTGGCCGTCCTGGCACTCACCAAGTAGACCAGGCTGGCCTTGAACCTGGAGATCCGCCTGCCTCTGCCTCTGAGTGCTGAGATTAAAGGAGTGCGTCACCACCACCTAGCTCTTGGTCCTTTTTCTTGGATTCTTTGTCCAAGTCTTAGAAACAAAAGCTTTGTTAGGCATGCTTTAGTGTCCACCATTGGTAGCTGAGTCTGAGTTTCTGCTCCTTCTTGTGCTCCTGCGGTACCCAGGTCTTGACTCTTTGTTTAGGGCCTTTAGGCCCCTTTAAGCTTAGAGTCCCATTTTGGTCTTCCTGCCTTTCTTTTCTGCTAAGCATTTTGTTCTTCATTCCCCAGCCCCAGGGTTCCTGCCAGAGCGAGCTGCACCGGGCCCTGGAGCGGCTGGCTGCCTCTCAGAGCCGGACCCAAGAGGACCTAGTCATCATCCCTATTCCCAACTGTGACCGCAATGGCAACTTCCACCCCAAACAGGTGGGTCTCCTCTCCTGCTGTGAGTTCCTGGCCTCATCCTGAGGAGCTCCTGGCTCTCTGCAGGAGGCTCGAAAAGGGAGATTTTAGGAAGGGAAGCTCTCCAAATCTGACCCGGTTATTTGGGTCTCCCTAAGCCCTATTGTAGCCTAAGATCCTCAACATGTTTTATCCACCTTGTTCATTTGAAGATGAGAGGCAGTCTCAGAAAGGAGTAGACGGACCCTGGCCATCCCACACCACGGAGTGAGTTCATAGCAGAACTTGTCTTCCTTCCAGGGCTGTTTGCAGCTCCTCAGAATGCCCCATCTCCCAGAGCTCCCCCTCCTCTTTTCTTCAAAGTAGAGCTCCTTGTCTGTGATCTCTGAAGCTTCATGAGAAATCATGGAGGAAAGAGCTCACGCTTCAGCAGCTGAGTTCAGATTCCAGAGTGCAGTAAAGATGGAGGTAGAGCAGAGTCTGGAGGGCCGAGACAGTCACGTGGAGTGGAAGCGGATGAAAGAGAGGTCAGGAGAGAAAGCAGCAGGTAGCAGTGTCACATACACTCACCTCTTCAGGATGCCTGGCATGCTGGCATGTGCAGCAGGAGCATTCCACGCCATCTCATCTCTGGCTCTTCAGGAGGGTAGCATATTTGAGCAGGGAACTCAAGTGCCTTGTGTTGAGTGTGGTCTAAGGTGCCTTGGCCTGGTTCTCCTCTAGGTTGTGTGAATACAGGTACGTATGTCCCCCCCTCACACTATGGAAACACCCCTAGAATGGGCTGCTACTCAGCCAGCAGAGGCCTCACTAGGAGGATAACACTTTGTAATGGGTCTGTACCCAATGTGGAAAGATGAGGGTGTGGCAGCGTTACGTGTAATGAGTGATGGACCAGAGAAGGCTCCTTAGAATCAGTGCCTGGCCTCTCCTGAGCCTTCATCTCAACACAAATTCCTGTCTCAATTCTTAATAGCGCCCCACCCTTAATTAAACAAACAAAAACATTTGACTTTTTTTTTTTCTTTCTCCGAGACAGGGTTTCTCTGTGGCTTTTGGAGGCTGTCCTGGAACTAGCTCTTGTAGACCAGGCTGGTCTCGAACTCACAGAGATCCGCCTGCCTCTGCTTCCCGTGTGCTGGGATTAAAGGCGTGCGCCACCAACGCCCAGCAACATTTGACTTTTTAAAAACAGTTTTGGGGTTTGTGGAAAAACAAGGAAAAAGTGCAGAATTATCTTTTCCTTTTTTTCTTTTTGAGACAGGTTTTCTCTGGGTAACAGCCCTGGCTGTCCTGCAACTTGATTTGTAGACCAGGGTGGCCTTAAACTCACAGAGATCAGCCTGCCTCTACCTCCTGAGTGCTGGGATTACAGGCATTCACCAGCACCACTCGGCTGCCGAATTATCTTACACTGTGCCTTCATCACACCTGATTCCATTACTCATACCAAACAGTAGTGGGGTGTGTTTAATGGAACTATTGATAAAGTATTAACTGAAGTCCAACATACCAGGATTACACTGGGATTTGTTTTTCATGTTATATAATGCCACGTGTACTTTCACATCTAATTTTTATTTGGACAAGAAGCTGTGACACCTGACCCTTTATCCCCACACCAATTCTGAGTCTTGAGCCAATCTTCATTCCAACTTTGAGTCTGGCTTTGAAATATACTTCTATGCCCCCACCCCCACCCTGGTCAAATTCTGACCTGAATTTTAACCCTACCTCAGTTGTTTTTTTTTTGGGGGGGGTTCGAACATGCCCCACCAACGCCCAACTGCTGAGTTTTTTTGTTGTTGTTGTTGTTGTGGTTTTTTTTTTTTTTAAGATTTATTTATTTATTTATTTATTTATTGTTTTTTCGAGACAGGGTTTCTCGGTGTAGCTTTGGAGCCTATCCTGGTACTTGTTCTGGAGACCAGGCTGGCCTCGAACTCTAGAGATCCACCTGCCTCTGCCTCCCGAGTGCTGGGATTAAAGGCGTATGCCACCAACGCCCGGCTTATTTGTTTGTTTATTTATTTATGTATACAATATTCTGCCTGCATGCCAGAAGAGGGCACCAGATCTTATTACTGATGGTTGTGAACCATCGCGTGGTTGCTGGGAATTGAACTCAGGACCTCTAGAAGAGCAGCCCATGCTCTTAACCACTGAGCCATCTCTCTAGCCCCCGTGTTTTAGCGTTTTAACCATAATCCGTAACCCAACTTCAGCTGTGGTCCTGATGTTACTACGTTCACCCCGATTTGGATCCTGCTCCCAGCTATAATCTCATTTTTCAATTCCAGCCCAGTCATGACACACCTGAAACATTCCAATGAATCCAGCCTTTATAATCCATCAATACCTTTAAGTCTTAGGGCCTTAGGTCCCTAGTCAGAAGGTATCTAGAACTCTCCTTGGACAAGTCTCCCTACTGCAGTGAGCTCTGGGGACTGGTGCTCAAAAGAAGCCCTTGCCTTCAGATATCATTTTGGAAGAGCAATTGTCTGGTCTGGGGGCCGGGCTGGAGGTGGTGTGGAGTACCTGGACTCTTTTGGCCTTCCTGGGATCTGACCTCTCATGCTCTTGTCTTGGCAGTGTCACCCCGCCCTGGACGGACAACGTGGCAAGTGCTGGTGTGTGGATCGCAAGACAGGGGTGAAGCTTCCAGGGGGCTTGGAACCCAAAGGGGAGCTGGACTGCCACCAACTGGCTGACAGCTTCCAAGAGTGAGGCCTGCCAGTAGGTGGGGTCCTCAGTGCTCCCTACTAGGCCCCTGTGCTCTGGGGGCTGTAGAGTTGACCTGGCATGGAGTTTTGGTCCGAGTCCTGGCTCTCTGCCTCTGGCCCTGCCCAAAGTTTCCCTTGATGTGTATGTGCAAGTGTGTGTGTGTTTGTGTGTGTGTGTGTGTGTGTGTGTATGTGTGTTTATGGGCACAAATGTGGCCCATGGGGTAAGCCTGAACCTAGAGTACCCACTATGGGCGTAGATAGCCCAAGAGGTCTGAGTGTAGCAACAGGAAGCCCCAGTATGTTTTCAAATCAATCTTGAATTCATTCATTCATTCATTCATTCAGCCATCTGAAAACATGTATTGGCAACATACTACATGCCAGCTTTAGTTTTCAGCCCTGGGAGGCCTCATTCTAATTTCCTCTGATTGTGGCATGTGAGGTAGTCCTATAAAGTCACCAGAGTCCTGTAGAAGAGAAACCTCATTCTTGGAATCAGAGAGAAAGAAAGGTGTGAACATTGACCACTCTCCCTCTCCTCAACCTAGTCAGTGTGGGATTGTGTGGAGTAGAAGAGGGCTTTAGGCTCATGAGACCCACCCCCACTATTATGCCAAGCTTTGTTCTCATTCCTCAGGTTCTCCAGGGGGAAGAGATTGAGGGACAGGGCCCATCTTTGGGTCTGGGTATTGGGTTACCTTGCAGATGGAGCTCTGCTGTGGGAGAGGAATGGGGTCAGAGGAAGGCCTGAAGGGCAGGGAGTCAGGAGAGAAGAGAGGATGCAGGATTGGGTTGTATGTGTCTGATGGAGAGGAGGACACGTGTGCTGGGGGATGAGGAGCTGATGAGGTCCTGTCCTGGGTCCTAATTGTGGTCTCTGGTCATGACGTCACCGGGATGACCCTATCTTTCCAGCTGCCCACTGCCTGTGGCCCTGCCTGCCTCCCTGTATCCCCCTTCCATCACAACTGTCCCACCCACTCTACCCTCCTGGGCATTTTCTGGCTTGCCTGGATAGACTTAGAGACCTGCTTGTTGGCTGTGATGTCTTTTCATTCATTTTTTTTTCTTTTTTTAAAAAAACAAAACAGAACAAAACCAAAAAGTGTCCAGATAACTGTGTGTGGTTGATTTTTTTTTTTAACGGTTAGAGACAGGGATGAATCAAGGGTGGAGGGAGGTGGGCCCTATGTGGTCCCCAGACCTTTGGTACTTGGTAGGGGACTGCTGCAAAACAAAAGCCCTTTCTTCAAGCGTCTCCCAAGGTACTCACATTGGAGGTGGGATCCTGTGGCTTTGGAGGAATGGCTAAGGTCGGCCATAGTTGGCTTCTAAATCAGTTACTCAGCCGAGCTGGAACATTTCCTTGGGTTTGCATTGGATGGGTTTATTAATTTAGATGGGGATGGAGAGGACTCGCTTAACTCGGGACAGCGTGGCAATAAATCACAGCACATTCCACAGCTCTGGTGTCCTTGTTCAGGACTGGGGGATGGGCATGCTCCAACATGGCAATTCTGAAAGACTGTGCTTCAGAGCGTGTTCCCACATGGATTCATAGTGTGTGTGTCAGTGTGTGTGTATTCAAGGGCTGGTTTCTGATAAATGTTTCTTTGGAGATCAGAAGAACCCTGGAGACTGTTGAGTCGCTTGCCTTCTGAAGGATGGGGTCCTGTCTGTGTCCTTGTCCTCCAGTCCCCTCTCTGATCCAGAGACTCCTGGGCTTGCTTCTAACGTCATTGGCTCCCAACTTTTTTTTTGATGTTTTGTTTTTTTGAGTCAGAGTTTACTCTGTGTAACCCTAACTGTCCTGGAACTGGCTTTGTAGACCAGGCTGGCCTCAAACTCAAAGAGATCTGCCTGCCCCTGGATTTTCTTTATTACTTGGACTTTCTACTGAGGCTGCAGTCTCCCTAGATCTCTAGCTCTGCCTCAGCAGGACAGCCTACAGCCATCTGATTGCCCTGAGGCACCAGCATTATCCTGTTGAGAATTGTTCCCTTAGTCCCTGGCCTCCTCCTTTTGGGGCCCAGGCCAAGGCATGTTGAGGTAGTGGGGTGATGTAGCCTGAAGATCAAGTTTTGGGTCCAGTCAGCCAAGTACAGAGAAGTGTTTCCCCAAGGCACATCTTCTCATCCCCTCTTGCTTAGCCCTTTCTGCTGGGCTCTGGGTTCTAGGAGATCACTTTCTTCTGAACCTCCAAAAAAGGCCTGGCTTAATGACACATACAGTGATTTCTCTCTCTCTCTCTCTCTCTCTCTCTCTCTCTCTCTCTCTCTCTCTCTCCCTCTCTCTGTGTGTGTGTGTGTGTGTGTTGTGTGTGCCCGCGTGTGCGTGACCGCACATGCACACTTATGCATGTGTGAATGTGGCTTGGTGATTCTGGAACTGGGAGGGTATGGTCTTTTACAGGTACACACGTACATACCTGTATGATCAGTGTAGACAAAATACACACCTGTATAATTGGTATCTAGGCTCTATGAATCTGCCAAGTGGGAGACTCTCCTGAGTGACAGGAAAGATATGACATCCACAGACTATCTTTCCATTGTAAGGCTTGAGGAGGGTATCTTACAACAGATAGCAGAAGTTACGTGCTTTGGAGGGATTCCACATTTCACACAAATATCCCTCCTTTTCTGGATGGGTTGTCCCATGGTTTTGGGCCAGGTCCCATGTGTCAAAGCAAATAAAAGCAACACAGTGTTTATACACCATTCCCAGATTCTGAGATGCCCTCCTGACCTGGCCTCCACATGTCCTTGAATGGTCCCTCTAGTCCCAGAATTATCAAGAGAGGAGGCAGGGACCAAACTTTTATGTCCTTGTGGGGTCACTGTACCTTGAGAACTGAGGTCCTGTCTGCTCTGCTCTACCTCCACAAGAAACTTATATCTGGACTAGCAAGGTGGCCCAGTGGGTAAAGGCACTTGCCACCAAAGCCTGAAGACCTGGGTTCAGTTCCTGGGACTCACATGGTGGAAGGAGAGAATCAACTCCTGTAGATTTTCTTCTGACCTCCGCAGGTGTGCAATGACGTTTGCATACCTACACATTCACACATCCTTATTCTGTCTCTGTCTTACACACACAAATATGCCAAAAATGTTCTTTCCTTCTGATTTGGCATGGGGGTCCCTTAGCTCACCCATGCCCTGGCATTCAGTTTCAATTTCCCTTCTCTCAGTGGAGATCAAACCCTGATCTGCTGAGGCTGGGCCAGCCCTCTGGCCCATCATCTAGAAGAACCCTGAGCGTCTGTTATTCCCAGCCCTTTGGCCCTCTGCCACCAAGCTGCTCCAGGAATGTCATGAGGTATGCAAGAACTTGTGCACCTCCAGAGTTCCCCTTCCTGGAAGGCACATGGTTGTTTGGCAAATGACCCCAAAACATTTCTAGCTAAAGAAATCCCCACTGTCCGGGCAGTGGTGGTGCACACCTTTAATCCCAGCACTCGGGAGACAGAGGCAGGTGGATCTCTATGAGTTCGAGGTCAGCCTGGTCTACAAGAGCTAGTTCCAGGACAGCCTCCAAAGTCACAGAGAAACCCTGTCTTGAAACCCCCCCCCCCACACACACACAAAAAAAGAAATCCCCACTATGTTTCAGGCCTTTACAGATGGAGTGGGCTGAAGGAGTTGGGAGGCTTAGTAGCAGCTGAGAGGCTGGGTGCTCACAGGGAGGTGGGAGAGAAGGGCAGGTGTAAGTATGGGAGGAGGTCAGGAGGGGAGACAAAGGGACCAGCCTCTGGGCACACCGGAGTGGGGAACAGATAGCACCTCAGTCAGCCAAGGGTCTAATTAGATCCTGCCTACTCTGTGTCTGAGGCCCCAGGGGTTGGGGAGGGCTGAGGTCAAAGGGTAGAAGTGGGGGGTATGCAGATAATTAGAAACATACTCCTTCCGAGTGGCAGGCGCCATGAAGACCACCACTCCCCCTCAGGTCATCTCCCCACCCCAAGTAGACAATCCCAGCCAGGCTGACAGGAGCCTGTGAGTCGAAACTCCCTGGGATAGGCTTCCCAGGCCCTTACACAGTCTCCAAAGTGCAAACAACATATTTTCACCATGCAATGGTATTTAATTACACATAAAAACAGAGCCATTAAACTGAAATTAAACCCTTGTTGGAATCACTTAATTCAGGGCATGACAAATTGCTTTCAGCGGAGGCAGCTGTGTAGTCCCCTGGGGTAGAGTTGAGGGGAAAGAATGGAGATTAGTGGCTTCCATGGCTGGCTCCATACCCTCATTCTCTTGGTCCCTTTGCCAACTCTAAATTCTGAAACTGGGGCCAGAACCCTCTTCCTAAAGACCACCCAGGCCAAGGGGGGAAGGCTCTAGATGCACTAGAGATGACAAGGACAGGAGGTTGGGAAATCACTGTACCAGCATTCAGTCCAGTTATAGACAGTCCAGGCTATATGGATGGGGAAGTTGAGGCCGGGATGGGACAGGAATCCAGAGCCAGGATTAGGACCTTGGCACCCAACCATGACCATGGATGCTGTTTTCTTCTTTTTTCCCCCTAAGCTGATATCATTGGATCCTGGGCCTGGAGAGAAGCTGGGGTGTGTAGTGCAAGTTAGAGACCAGAACTGACCTTGGGTGACTTTCTGGGGGACAGCTTGGGAGTCAGACTCTGGATCAGGCAGACTAGGTTACTCTATGGGTGAGAGGTGGGTGGGATGAGGGTTTTTGTTACAGGCCTAGCAGAAATGAAGAGATTCTAAAGAGACACTTGTGGCTCTCAACTGGACTATTGACTGATACAATGGACCCCGAAGAGATAGGAGACGCTCCAGAGATATTATGCTGGGAGAGGGGAACGGTGCCATTCAGAGGGGGACTTGTCTTTCAGAAAGAGATTTTGCACAGTTCTAACAACTTAATCAGATCACCTTACAGAATGAGACCAAAGCCCAGACAAGGATGGCTCCCTGGTGGGAAGCACTACCCCTCGGCCAGGACTGTTTACATGTGTCTCTCTTTGGCCCTCTACTTAAACTGTAATCTCATTTAAGTCCCTGAAAGACAGACGTGGGGCGTTCTGTATCTCTTTGTCTCTCTTCCTGGCTCTTGTAACTGGCTTACTAAGGACGGGTAGCCAGAACACAATTTGTGACACCCAAGTTTGGCAACCACAAAGGGACAAAGACACATTTTTGGGGTACCTCTACCACTCAGAAATGGGCTGATCCTGGGTAGAGAAGAAAGATGGAAGCTCCTATCTGGAGTCATTTTACTCCAGGGACAGTTTCTCCCCTTTCCAATTCAGCAGCATTAGCCGCTTTTTCACCTGTTTCCTCTGACAAAGCAAGCATTTTGCCATTTTGCTAATGTGTATATAAGACACTTGTCAACAGTCTACTTACAATAACTCACAGTGTTCCCTATGTTTGGAAGGAATTTCTGAGTTCGTTGGTTGTGGATGGACAGATTAAGGTACATGGGACTAGGATAATACAGGTTAATTTTATTCGGGGGGGAAAAGTCACTTACACGAGAAGCTGATAACCCCAAGTTCCAGCTCCGAGGATCAAGCTCAGCTGCTCTCTGTGACCCCACAGGAATCAAGAGAGCCTGTGCCTTCTCTCCCAGCCCTTTATTCCACATGCCTTCTACATATAGGTACAGGTATCGGGGTCTCTCCCTACAGCTGGTGGTTGTACTAGCCAGTTTTATGTCAACCTGATAGAAGCTAGAGACATCAGAGTAGAGGGAACCTGCTTCAATTAAGAAAATGCCTCCATAAGATCCCTCTTCAGCAAGTCTGTATGACATTAGACCCTATGCCCCCACCACCCCCAAAAGAAGTAGCTTCTATATACTTTTTCTGTGCCATGAAGCTAATTGTTGCTGGTGCTGAATCTAGGTATAGATGGCTCTTAAACTATGTGAGCTTTCTAAATTGAAAGATATTAGTAAATCTGCATAGTTACTTAATTTTCAAAATACTTTTGTTCTTGTTTTTTTTTAACTTATTTATTTTATGTGCATGGGTGTCTTGCCTACAAGTATGTTTGAGCACTACTTGAATACCTGGTACCTATAGAGACCTGGAACTGGGGTTGCAGGTAGTCGTGAGCCCCCTTATGGATGCTGGGACTTGAACCTAGGCCATCTTGTGGGTGCTGGGAATTGAACCTGGGTCCTCTGGAAGAACAGGCAGTGTGCTCTGTACCATTTGAGCCATCTCCAGCTCCTTGTTGGTTGTGATTTTTGAAAAGACTTGTAGCTAACTATTGTCATCAGTTGGAAGTTGTGTTGTAAAACCATATAACCAAACTGTGTGAAACATCCTACAGAAGTATGGCTTCTGGAATAGAAATGTGAACACTTTTGAGATGTTAGAACAGTGCCCACAAGACAAGTGTAATGTCTGACCTATGTGTCATTTCTAGACCTCAGTTGCTTAAACTGATCCTAAAGGGTTTGCGAGCACTAACTCTGTGACTTTTGTCACCTACCCATCCCCCAACCTGGGATCAAATCAGACCACCCAGGAAGATTCTTTTCCTGACAGCATATGACAAAGACAGAGCGCGCCAGATGGTTAATCAGCAATGCCTTCAGAGAATGTTATTCAGTGACAAGGGAGGAAGTTGTCAGAACTGAAATAAAGTCACACTGGGCATGGACGCTCTGGCCTGTAATCCCGGGGAAGCTGCAGCAGGAGGATCAGAAATTTGAGGCCAGCATAGTGCTAGTTCATAATGAGCTAATGAGTCTCAAACCAACAAGGGGCGGAATAATAGTCCTTAAATGAGATACTGTGCCTGCCCTTCTCAGAATGCCCTCCCCAGTGCCATAACTCTAGGCTGCAGCTATGTGCCTGCTTTTTTTTTTTTTTTTTTTTTGTGGGGGAAGTGGGCAGGTTTTTGTTGGTTTTTTGAGACAGGGTTTCTCTGTGTAGCTTTGGAGCCTGTCCTGGACCTTGCTTTGTAGACCAGGCTGGCCTCCAACTCATATAGATCCCCCTGCCTCTGCCTCCCGAGTGCTGGGATCAAAGGCGTGTGCCACCACCGCCTGACATGTTTTTGAGTAGCTTTTCCTTTTCTTCATTGTATCTCCCTTCTAAGCTTGCTTTCCTTAACACTTTGGGGATTCTACTGTAGGTCTGGGCTTCTTTACTCTTTCTCTGAAGTCTCTATTCCCACCACCTGTCTGCTTGTCTGCCATGTGGCTGCCCTCTGTGCCATCTTAAATGGCATGGCTTTTTTCCTTCTCTCCTCATTCTCTGGACAGCTGTTGAGGTTACAGCTTGCTTGCCCTGGGCAATTTTCTTTGAAACTAATCAAATTGTCCTTGAATTTCTATTGAGTCCATTTTTTTTAAATCAATGAGACTAAGAACCCCAAGAAGGGATCTCAATTTCCTCACAAGCATCCCAGCTCCAGCCTCCCTACCCATGTCCCTCTGTGACCTGGGAACCTGTTCTCCCTATTGGAATCAGATGTCACTTGTCACTGTGATTGGAGACCTGTCTGAAAAGTCAGCACTCCCAACCCAGGAAAGGCAGGGGACACCTAAGGGAAGCAGGGCATGGAGATAAAAGGGGTTGGTACTCCCCTTTCCCTGGCAGCCTGGAACGGACAGGGTTGGCTGGCAGACAGTGGTAATGGGAGATGGGGTGCAGCTGTGCACATCTACTCTTGCCATTTAGGTGAGCAGCACCCCATGTACCACTCCTGAGGCAGAGCTCAACTGCAGGATGTTAACTAAGCATGGACAGACCACTCCTGTCCCCTAGTTCCCTGGTGTGGCTTCCAGGTCAGTCTCCTTGGCTCCTGCAGAAGGGTTCTTATAGAAGGCAGGTGCTGGGCGAGGGATCTGGAGCCTGGTGCCGATACCCACCCCCACCCCACCACCTCCCACTCCCCACTGAAAGGCCCTCTCAGAAGCCTAGCAGCTGCAGAGCTGTGCCTTCCATCTATCTGCTTCCCCTTGGGGCCTTGGGACTCCGGTGACCCAGCTGGGTGTGAACAAGATCAGGCAAGCTTCTCAGCTTGCTAAGGTTGCTAAGAGAGTGCTATGAAATTGCAGAACAGCTGCCCAAGCCCCACAGCAGCTGCAGGGTGCTGCCCAAGGCAGGCTTGGGTGCTGGCAGGTGGAACCAGGTGGGGGAGCTTTTGGTTTGAGCCTGAGCATCAGAGCTCAGGGAGGGAGGAGAGCAGGAGATTTTCTCTAACCAGGACAAATTAGACCAGACTGCTCAGGAAATCAATGCAATTTTTCAGCATTGTGGAATGATAGTTGGACAATAGGGTGGTTTTGTTTTTTGTTTTGTTTTGTTTTGTATTGTGTTTTGTTTTGTTTTTAAAGAGAGAGAAGTCCAATCGCTATTGGCCGAGTTGTTTTCTGGCTTCATTTCTCAGCCATAGCTGAAGGCTTCTTGTTCAGTGTGACATGTGACTGCTTGGTGACCCTGGCCTGGTCTGTGGCTGTGCCAGGGGTCAGGCCAGGCCAGCTGGAACCCATGCTCCCTAGGTCTGTGACCACCTCTTTCTCAGGAGTCCTACAGTATAGGAGACTCCCCAGGCTGCCCCAGCTGCTTGTCCCCCAAAGAGAGAATGAATTTAGGAGCTGGTGAATCCTTATGCCAGGCACAGAGGGGTTTATATTGGTGGTACAAGCCTTTAGTCCCAGTACTCCAGAGGCAGAGGCAGGAGGATCTCTGTGAGTTCAAAGCCAGCCCGGTCTACATAGCAAGTTCCAGAACAGCCAGAGCTACATAGTGAGACCCCCATCTAGAAAAACAAAAGAAACAAATAAAATGTCTATCAATTAGTACTGAAAATGCTCCCCCTTCCACCCTGAACAGTGAGTGGGAAGGCAAGATTGCCCCCAGAATGCAATTGGCCCTTGTAGTTTTTCATGGGGATTGTTCCTGGGCCTCTGAGAAGGAAAAAGACCCTGCAGGCTGATGCATGGTCACTTCCAATCCCACTCTGCACAGATTGTGGGGGACTTGTGGGGGACACAGGCAACTTTGGGGAGAGCAGGGAAGTGTCACATCAGAGAAGAGACAGCCCGGTTTGGGCAAGTGGAGTAAGGCCAGCTCTGTCTAGCTTGGTAGCCAAGAAGACCACTGGGGCTGGTTAGAAACAGCTGACCTAAACAAGGGGGAGCTCTTGGTTCCCAGACTGATAGCTGGGAAACCAGCATGGGACTGATCCAGACCCCATGAACGTGAGTATCAGTGAGGAGACCTCAAAAATTTATGGGGCCTTTTGTAGTAGATCAGTACTTATCCCTAGCCTAGGAATAGACTTTGAGAGCCCATTCCACATAGAGGGATACTCCCTGAGCCTAGACACAAGGGGGTGGGCCTAGGCCCTATCCCAAAGGATAGGATGGACTCTGAAGTCCCCCTATGGAAGGCCTCACCCTCCCTGGGAAGCAGAAAGGGTATGGGGTAGATAGGGTGTTAGTTGGGGGACGGGGCAGGGAAGGAGGGGAGGCAGAGGGAACTGGGATTGGCATGTGAAATGATCTTGTTTTTAATTTAAATAAAAAATGGAGAGTGGGAAAAAAAGAAGACAGGAGTAGCAGCCTACTTGAGCAGTCTTTTCTTTTTCTTTCTTTCTTTTTTTTTTTTTTTTGTAGCTGAGCCAGTATGAAAGTGGGTAGGGGTGGGTGGGGAGGGGGTGGGGCATAGACAGGCCTAGAAACCTGCTTGCCTGAGACACAGATAAGCTGGTGGCAGAAGCAGGTGAGGACAGACAGCCACATTCTTACCCCCAACAATTCACCATGAGGCTGGAGAGGGGATCTTTGGGTATCTGGATACACAGAGACAGACATCTGGAAGGCAGGGCTGTCAGGAGGAGTCACTTGGGGAGATGGAAGGAGAGGCATTTAACTTCTAAACAGGAGCCATGACCCCGTGTGAAAGGCATGGATATGTGAGCACCTGGAGAGCGCCTGGGGTCACAAATGAGGCATTAATCCTGGCTCTGATATGATGGGCTCAGGAGCAGAGGGGGCAGTGGGAAGGATTACCTCTGATCCTGTTTTAGATCCTCAGGAGCCTCCCACTGATTGTCTCGGGTCTCTCACTCAGTGTTCTTCCTCTTCACTGTCATCCACGCCAGCCTCAGGGCCTTTGAATGTGTTGTTACCTCCGCCTGAATCACTTTTTTTGCAATGTCAGCTCTTGAGCCTTCTGCCCAGTGTTACCTCCTTTGGCCGCTCCTCTGCCATCGTATGTATAGCACCCCCTCCCACCTTTTCTTTTATGCGTTTTCTCTTTGTTTTGTTCTCTCCTTCTTTCCCTTCCTTTCTTCCTTTGACAAGGTCTCACTCTGTAGCTCAGGATGGTCTGGAACTTCATAGGTAGCCCAGGCTGGCCCTGAACTAGTGGTAACGGTCTTTCTTTGGACTCCCAAGTGCTGGCTCTAGGCACCAGCCACCATCCATGCCTGCACAGCTCTTCCACCTTCCTTTTTAACGTTTGTGTGTTTCATTCAGTGCGCTTTTTCAAAACATTTTACTTTTCTCTTTATCTAAAACACATGTGTCCTTATTTATTTCCCCTTTGCTCTCCTGAGTCTGGCACACAGTAGATACTCAGTGAATGTTTGCTGAATGAATAAACGAGCAACCAAAAAGGAGACAGCTGAGCAAGCACATACTAGTGGCTGCTAAGACAGCAGAACCAGGCAATTTTTGTCCTCTCTCCTCTTGTCCTGGCCCTGCTGGGTCTCAAGGACAGTTTTGATGGTGGGAATCGCAGTGAGAGAAACTCTGATGTTTGAAGGGCCCCTGGAGTGGGAGTCTGACGGGGAGGTGTGCCGGTTTTCCAGGTAGAAATAGAAGGGGTGGGTTTTTCAAATGTCCTGAGTAACTTGGGGCTGGAGAAAGAGAGGGTGTGTCCCCAGGTTCTGCATATCTTCACTCCTTATATATACTATACAGCTCAGCACACAGTATTTTTTATCCTTTGGCTGGTGACACAGGGTCTCACTATGTTGTCCCCGTAGACTAAGCAGTTGGTCCTCCTGCTTCTGCCTCCCCGAGTGTTTTACCCACTGAGACAACTCGATGTCTCTGTGCACTGCCCAGCAGGACTGATGCTTTCTCAGAAGCGTGAATTCGCTCTGCTCCCTTAATCACTGGGGTAAACCTGTGCGAGCACAGGTGATGAGGTGGCTGTGAGGCATGGAGGGCGTCTGGCTGTGCTGGGCGTCGGTGGCACATGCGTTTAGTCCCAGCATTTGGGAGGCAGAGGCAGGCTGATCTCTGTGAGTTCGAGGCCAACCTGGTCTACAAGATTGAGTGCCAGGATAGGCTCCAAAGCTACACAGAGAAACCCTGTCTCGAAAAACCAAACCAAACAAAACCCAAAAAACAGAGCCTGGCCGTGCAGTACCCTGACCTCTGCATTTAGCTTCCAGGGTTATGGGAAGTCAGTATCTAATGTCTGAGGCCTCACAATGTGGTTATTTCTTTTCTTTCTTTCTTTTTTTTTCAAGACAGGGTTTCTCTCTATAGCTTTGGAGTCTGTCCTAGAACTTGCTTATAGACCAGGCTGTCCTCAAACTCACAGAGATCTGTCTGCCTTGGCCTCCTGAGTGCTGGGACCAAAGGTGTGCACCACCACCGCCCGGCCTGGTTATTTGTTATAGTAACCTGCACAGAGGGTGACAGGATCTCCAGTCTGGCTTTTTCACATGGTTCTAAATTCATGGTAAACCAGGGACCTAGACCCAGACCAAGCAGGATTAGAGCCCCTCTTCTAGGCGTTTCTTGTCCTGCTCTGAACTCCAAGTTCTCACAGATCCCTTATCCTCTCATACTCCTCCCTGCCCCAGCCCTGGCCTCAGATCCTGTCTCTTGCCCCACAGCCATGCTTCTAAAGAACACAACACAGTAAATCTTTAAAAAAAACAAAACGAGGTTATCCTCAGGACCACTGTGTACTGTTGAACAGGTTGTGCAATACACAAGCATCACAGCAACGCACTTGGACTTCACCCTAGAGGTAAGAGGGAGACATCAAAAGCCTTTTTCATCAAGAGTAATTACTTTTTTTTTTTTTTTTTTTTTTGGACTGGTGTGTGTAAGTGTACTGCATGTGTGCCTGGTGCCTATAGAGGCCAGAAGAGGATGTCTGATGCTCTGGGACTGGGGTTATTCATGGTTGTAAGCTGCCAACTTGGGTCTTCTGTAAGAACAGCCAGTGCTCTTAATTGCTAAGCCATTCTTTAAAAGGGGAAGGGAATCATTACCTTTTTTTTTTTTTTTTTTTTTTTTTTTTTTTTTTCCAGACACTGAAGGTCCTGGTGACTCTGGGCCTCTTTCATCTGCTCCTTGGGGAGCTTTCTATGTAACCACATTGAATATAACACATCTTTTCATGCCCCTATGCTTTATACACACATTTGTTTACCTAAGAAAGCCAGAGAGGTAGGACCTGCGTGAACCAGAAATTCAGTTTCCCTGCCATTTGTTGGGCAGGTTGACCTCTAAGCTTCAGTTTCCTAATCTGAAGAATGGGATTAAACATAAAACTCAGTCCTCATTGCAATGAACACATAGCCCTTCCAGTAAAAGGTGGTTTCTCAAAGGTGGTGATGGCACACCACTTCAGTTCCAACACTCCAGCAGCAGAGGCAGGTGGATCTCTATGAGTTTGAGGCCAGCCTGATCAACAAAGTTCCAGGACAGGACAGGCAGAGCTACACAGAGAAAACCAATCTTGGAAAAAAAAAAAAAAAAAAAAACCAAACCAAACAAACAAACAAATGGTGGTTTCTCAGAGCTTGGTGTGGCGGCTCATGCCTTTCATCCTAGCACGGAGAAGGCTGAGGCAGGAAGAGTACCATGAGTTTCAGACCATCCTGGGCAATAGAGTGAGACCTTGTCTCCAAAACAAATTAAAAACTAAACGACAGGGCTGGGGAGATGGCTTAGTGGGTAAAGCCCTCACTATGCAACATTGAAGACTAGAATTTGGTTCCCAGGGACCCACATAAAGCCAGATGCAGTGATACACATCTGGAATCCCAGTCTGCCTGTGGATGAATCTCTGGAAGCTCTCAGACAGCTAGCCTTGTGTACATAACTGTGACATAACCGTGTGTCAAACAGGTAGAAGGTGGGGATGGACATCTAAGATTGTCCTTTGACCTCCACACATACACTGTGGCATACATGGGTACCCAAGCATGTCCGAATTCACATACCCACACACACCCACAAAAAATCCACTACCTTGGGGGCTGGAGAGACGACTCAGTGATTAAGAGCACTTGGTTGCTCTTCAAGAGGACCTGGATTCAATTCTCAGCACTACACAGTGGCTCACAACTGTCTAACGCCAGGGGAGTTCCAACACCCTCTCTGGCCTCAGTGGGCAATGCATGCACGTGATGTGTTCAGGTATGTCTCTCTGCTCTGTTGGGTTCCCTTCTCTGCTCAGGACTCAGGAGAGAGCTCTGAATGTCCAGGACCAGCTACTGTGCAAAGAAACTTTATTTTCCATGAAGCACACAGGGAGGTGTGGCGGACCCTCCCCACTAAGCCTAGAGTTGGGACTAACTGGAACCCTACGGGTGCCTGTACTGCTAGCCTAGCATCCCTCCATCCCCAGTCTGATTTGCTTTTCCTGAGTCGAAATCATAATCCCTCAGGTCTGACCTTGGACAAGGACCATGGTGTTTTGTGTAGGCTGATGGTAGAAGCGGGACACACACTTGCTCCACATTGGGTTACAGTTGGGATTCTTCTGTGAGCTTCCCCTTGCATGCCATGGGGCTGGGCGTCACCTGCTCAACAAATGGCGGGTTGGCTGGACAAAGAGCAACAGCTTTTGCAGGGCTGGCTGGGTGTGGGAGGGAAAGGGCCCAACTTCTCCAACCAGCCTCTTTGCATTCTTGACTCTCTGCTGCCCCCTTGTGGTTTTAAGGCTGGGGTTATGAGAGCAATGCCAGGCTCTGGGGCACTTGCTTATCAAGAAATTGGAAGCAAAGATGGGGGGGGGGAGGTGATATTCATTTGCAATGTATTGGGAATGGAGAATTAGATATTAGGGATGTGAGCACTGCCAACTCTTTTCTGATCATAGGGACAAAGGTCCCACAACCACAGCCAAGCTAGCATTCAGAATCCTGGGCCAACATCACAGAATAGTTGATAAAGCTAGACAAGAGTCCAAGCTTGAAGCTGCAGAGACCAGGGATCTTTCTAGTATGTGTTTGAGAAAGATCCCAAGACCTTGGCAATTATACCTAAAATATGAGGAATCTAGAAAGTTCTACCAGACAGCTAGGAAATGATCAGACTGCAATAA